>NC_053493.1:54123645-54233709 GCF_905171775.1 Rana temporaria
GCCGAGCGCGGGACTTTCGAGGGGTCAGGTAAGTATAACGGGGGGCCGCGGTATAGTTGGAAGTTTTTTCACCTTAATGCATAGAATGCATTAAGATGAAAAAACTTTTACCTTTAGAACCCCTTTCATTTTGTTTGCAAATATTAAAGATTCGAAACTACCCGTAAAAATAAGTCCTTACATTTAAAGAGCACCTGTCATTTCAGATTCATCATGGCTGCGCCTGTTAGCGGGCATCCACTCACCTGCTGCCACCACGTCCCTCACTTTGTTGTGTCACTGCCACATCACCAGCCGTCCCTATAAAGTGAATGGGACAGAGATTACAGTTTCTCTTTAAAAATTGTGATTTAAATAGAGTTGATTTAAATCAAATCCACCCTCAACACAGGTGGTGCAATGCAGAGTGGACCGGCACTGGCAGCACTACATGATTGGACAATGAAGGAGCAGGGCCACACCAATGAGATCATCTCTTTGCTAACTCACTTGCTGTAAGCATGTTCACAGTTTTTTTTTAGCCCTGATTGGCCCTCCTTCTCCCCGTCTGGCAGCGCTCTGCAGAAAGTCTGAAATTACTGTAGGTTACATTTAAAAATTTATGCTAATTCCATCTTAAAATAGAGTTTGGTAAAAAAAAAAAAAAGAAATAATGTGGAATAAGAAGTATTTCTTGAAATCTGCCTGGAGTTCAGCTTTAAAATACACATTATATTTGCTTTAATATTTGCTTAAGTTTGCGGCTTGATGTTTATATTTTCAGTACAATTGTCTAATCTTTTGTTCGGGGCTTTTAATCCTTGGGCGCTTCTTACATAATGTTACGGGATCGGGACATTCTTCGTTTGATCTGCGCCGAAAGCTGTTCAGATGTGATACTGCTCATAATGAAATACCACGGAAATCCTATTCAAGGTTAATCTCCATATCAAGGGCTTGTGAACTACAGGGAATAGAGATCAGACAGGAAGCACTTGCCATGCGTTTGAGATTCACAACTTGTCTGGTCGCTTAGTTATAGATTGTTTCACTTGCAGAGCATCCATCCAAGTATGGTAGTATGATAATAGCTATTTGTGTGGATTAAAAGGGATTTTCAGATTCCACAGACCTCTTAATAAAGCTGACAATTGCTGAAGATTTCATGTTTTCATGCTATCACCCACCACAACTGAGCCTACCTACCCAACGTACAATGGGCCAGATTCTCGTAGACTGGCTTAAAAATGCGGCGGCGTAACGTATCTCATTTATGTTACGCCGCCGCAAGTTTTACGGGCAAGTGCTTAATTCACAAAGCACTTGCCTGTAAAGTTGCGGCGGCGTAGCATAAATCCTCCGGCGCAAGCCCGCCTAATTCAAATGATCCGGGTAGGGGGCGTGGATCATTTAAATTAGGCGCGTTCCCGCGCCGAACATACTGCGCATGCGCCGTCCCTAAAATTTCCCGACGTGCATTGCACTAAATGACGTCGCAAGGATGTCATTGGTTTCGACGTTAACGTAAATGGCGTCCAGCCCTATTCACGGACGACTTACGCAAACGACGTACATTTTTAAATTTCAACGCGGGAACGACAACCATACTTAACATTGGTTGCCCCTCATATAGCAGGGGCAACTTTACGCGTCGCAAATCTTAAATGTTGTATCTTCACTGCGTCGGCCGGTCGTACGTTTGGGAATTCGCGTATTTTGCTAATTTGCATACTCGATCGGGAAAATTACGGAGGCGACACCTAGCGGCGAAAAAAAAAATTGCATTTAAGATCCGACAGTGTAAGAGCCTTACGCCTGTCGGATCTAATGGTAATCTAGGCGTAACTGATTCTAAGAATCAGTCGCATAGATACGACGTCCCAGATTAGGACTTACGACGGCGCACATTGCGTTGCGCCGTCGTAAGCCCTTTGAGAATCTGGGCCAATGTGTTTATTAAGATATTTAAAGTCATTTTCATTACAGCTCTCACATACCCAAATAATCTCACGTGGTGTGAAGAAAAACTGGGGCAATCTGGACAGGACCAAAGGTGCCCATAGATATTAGATGTCAGCCTTGTGTTCCAGTCAAAGGGGTCTACTAAACAATATAATAAACAATGCAAATGTGCAATTTATTTAGATCAAACTTCGTTTTTTAACTAATTTAGACAAATGTGTTCATTTGGAAATAGTTCTGAATTTTTTGAAATTCCAAATTTTTCAGAATATTCAAAAATTAGGAAATTCCAAATTTGGAAATTCAAAAATCCAGAAATTTGGAAATACAAAAATAAGAACGAAAATCCGAAAATTCAAATGAACAAAAATACAAAAATAAGAACGAAAATCTGAAAATTCAAAAACCCAAAAACTGAATAACTAATTAATAATAACTTAAAGGGGTTGTAAAGTTTTTTTGTTTTTTTTTTAAATAACAAACATGTTATACTTACCTCTACTGTGCAGCAAGTTTTGCACAGGGTGTCCCTGAACCTGGTCTTCTGGGGTCCCTCGGTGGCTGTTTCGGCTCCTCCCCGCAAGAACTCAACACCTTCATGCGAGCGAGCTTGCATGGTGTTGAGTTCCTGCGGGCGCACTCCCGTGATACAGACGGCGGCTATTGCCACTCACTGTATCACTTGGCCCCATCCCTGGCGCGCTGCATCATTGGATGTGATTGACAGCAGCGCAAGCCTATGGCTGCGCTGCTTTCAATCCATCCAGTGTAGCCAATCAACTACCAGGCTCAGAAACGAGGAGGATGACGAGGCGAGTGCGGGACTTTCGAGGGCTCAGGTAAGTAAGACGGGGACTCGGGGGGGGGGGGGGCAGTATTGTCGGATGTTTTTTCACCTTAATGCATAGGATGCATCAAGGAGAAAAAACATTTACCTTTACAACCCCTTTAACTATCACTAACTATTAAATTAAAGGTATTGGAACTTCCTTTCAAATTTGGCTGTTAGTGAACCTAACGAAGACGAATTTATCCTAAGTCACAAATTATCTGTAATAATGAATGCCGTATCCAAACGAATGGAAAGTACGAATTAATAATAGATGCAGCATTTGTTATTTCGGATAATTCGTAACTTCAGATACATTTGTATTTGTTACGTTCACTAACAGCCAAATTTGAAAGGAAATTCCAATACCTAAAATTTAATAGTTAGTTATTATTAGTTAGTTAATATTTAGAATTTTTGGATTTTCGGATTTTCGTTCTTTCAAATTTTCAGATTTTCCTTTCTAATTTTTGGATTTTCTAATTTCCAAATTTTCTAATTTCCAAAAAAAAAAAAAAACGAAGACGAACAAATTTTTCAATCGTGCACAAGTCTACAATATAATATCTATGGAGAACCTGCAGACCACGCCGTCTGTGGTTCATCAAAATAAATTGTGATTGGGCAGGCTTGAAAACCTTATCTGATTACTTTTACATTCCCATTGATATACTGGATATGAGGTGTATGTAGAGGGTCCTTCCACATGCCTCACAAATGGTCACCCAAAAAGAATGTCCGTGTTGAAAGAAGTGCTAAGCAGAATAGTAGCCCGGGGTAGGTTGGATCACATTTGCACATCCAACTGCCCTCTAGTGCCTCTGGCCATATTAGGTCCGTATATTATTACAACAACATATAGATCAATAATTAAAGAAGTATTACCTGTGCATTTGCAATACAAATACAGGTTATCAAGTTACATATACATACTGGTGGAGCGTTAGTACTATCACAATTTGATGTGCATGGGAATGGAGTGACACTCTAAAAGAGGGGAAAAAGGAGAGGCGTGAGAAATAATTAGTGAAGGGCTGGGGTGAAAGGACTGCAGGGAGGTCATGTTAGGGAGGGAGGAAAGAGAAGCGGGACTCCTGAAGTTCATCAGGAATGTGAACTAGTACGAGTATTGCAGGGGACTAGAGAAAGGGTCTTGTGAAGAACATGGGCTGTTGCTGCAAGGAAGTAGTCACCCCCACATTCAGCCATGAGGTGCAGGGTTTCTACATAGCAGGTATGTAGATAACCATTAGGTGGGCTGTCAACAATTTTTTTTTTTATTATTACAGGTACTTATATAGCGCTGTCAATTTACGCAGCTCTTTTATTGTACATTTACATTAGTCCCTGCCAATCTGGTGGTTGCGGCTTCTCTGAGTCCATAGCTCTGCGTTGTAGATGAGGACACCAAGGAACAGATAACCATCACCAGAGTGGGGTGGGAGAGTAAGGGGAAGAGGACAGTGCCAGCTGCCAGCAGCAAAGGATCAGGTAAGTGAAACTGCTTGTCTAGTTCCCTTAGTATAATTGGGCATTTAACCCCTGCGGTACTGGGTCAACCCCCCCTGCAAGGGAGAATTGTTCCTTTCGCCAGATGTAGGCTCTAAAGCCCAACTCCAGGAATATAAAAAAATCCACGCTTAAAGTGGAGGTTCACCCAAAAACTTAATTTTTAACATTAGATTGAGGCTCATTTTGTCAAGGGGAATCGGGTGTTTTTTTTTAAATCGAAACAGTACTTACCGTTTTAGAGACAGATCTTCTCCGCTGCTTTCGGGTATGGGCTGCGGGACTGGGCGTTCCTATTTGATTGACAGGCTTCCGACGGTCGCATACATCGCGTCACGATTTTCCGAAAGTAGCCGAACGTCGATTCGCAGGCGCCGTATAGAGCCGCACCGACGTTCGGCTTCTCGTGACGCGATGTATACGACCGTTGGAAGCCTGTCGGAAGGCTGTCAATCAAATAGGAACGCCCAGTCCCGAAGACCATACCCGGAAGCGGCGGAGAAGATCTATCTCTAAAACGGTAAGTACTGCTTCAATTTAAAAAAAAACACCCGATTCCCCTTGACAAAATGAGCCTCAATCTAATGTTAAAACTTTTTTTTCGCGTTCCTGCACCGAACGTACTGCGCATGCGCCGTCCCTAAAATTTCCTGACGTGCATTGCGCTAAATGACGTCGCAAGGACATCATTGGTTTCGACGTTAACGTAAATGGCGTCCAGCCCTATTCACGGACGACTTACGCAAACGACGTAAATTTTTACATTTCAACGCGGGAACGACGACCATACTTAACATTGGTTGCCCCTCATATAGCAGGGGCAACTTTACGCGTTGCAAATCGTACGTAAACGTCGTATCTTCACTGCGTCGGCCGGTCGTACGTTCGGGAATTCGCGTATTTTGCTAATTTGCATACTCGATCGGGAAAACAACGGAGGCGACACCTAGCGGCGAAAAAAAAAATTGCATTTAAGATCCGACAGCGTAAGAGCCTTACGCCTGTCGGATATAAAGGTTATCTATGCGTAACTGATTCTAAGAATCAGTCGCATAGATACGACGGCCCAGATTAATAAACACATTGGCCCAGATTCTCAAAGGGCTTACGACGGCGCACATTGGTTTGCGCCGTCGTAAGCCCTTTGAGAATCTGGGCCAATGTGTTTATTAAGATATTTAGAGTCATTTTCATTACAGCTCTCACATACCCAAATAATCTCACGTGGGGTGAAGAAAAACTGGGGCAATCTGGACAGGACCAAAGGTGCCCATGGATATTAGATGTCAGCCTTGTGTTCCAGTCAAAGGGGTCTACTAAACAATATAATAAACAATGCAAATGTGCAATTTATTTAGATCCAAATTCGTTTTTTAACTAATTTAGACAAATTTGTTCATTTGGAAATAGTTCTGAATTTTTTGAAATTCCACATTTTTCAGAATATTCAAAAATTAGGAAATTCCAAATTTGGAAATTCAAAGATTCAAAAATTCAGAAATTTGGAAATACAAAAATAAGAACGAAAATCCGAAAATTCAAAAGAACAAAAATCCCAAAATAAGATCGAAAATCTGAAATTTCAAAAACCCAAAAACTGAATAACTAACTAATAATAACTTAAAGGGGTTGTAAAGACAAAAATATTTTCCTCTTTAAGTAAAGTCTGACAGTAGCTAATAAAGTAAAAAGTAATGTTTTGCATTATAACTAGTTTGATACCTGTTGAAGTCGAGCCGTTTTATTCACCTCCGTCACTCGTGAACTCCCGCTTTAAAGTAGGGCCCCCTGCATTGTAAGAGTTAAACTGTACAGACTGTGGATACTTATCCGGCTAATTCTGACCCCCTCCTCCTCTCCCGAAGCTCTGGTCTGTGGGGGCGGATCCCTGACGTCATCCTGTACAATGCAGTGACATTACCCTGTATTGTATGTGAAAGAGGTTGAAATATGACCACCGGCAGATGCAGCTTATGGGGAAGTTATGGGGGTGAGGTTGCAGCCCTGGAAGGACCCTGTTGGAGCATGCAACAAGGTAAGTATTTACACCCTTTTCCAGCACATCTAAATGAAATTCGCATTTAAACCTTGAAGTGCGGGGGCTTTTTTTTTTACAGCTTTGCAGGTCTAAACTATGAAAACATTGATGCATCTGAAGCTTTGCCAATTCTGTTTGTTGCTGTGATTACAAACAAAGTAATGTGATGGAAGAGGGTGGGCAAAGGCACAATTTTTTTTTGCAATGGATTCTGTAAATATGTCCTGCTGCTGCAAGTAAATGAGGTCAAGTTGGACGTTTCAACAGATTTCTTTTAAAAAACAAAGTTTTTGGAGAATGAAAAACTTGGAAAGGACAGCACGGAGCTAAGCGTACATAACACTTTACACTAACCTACTGCTGCCCTTTCCATAAATATTTCTTAGAGCTATTCTATAAAGTGTAAATCCCCATTTTCAGGAATAGAGGGCATTGTTATTTATTTCATATTTCTCTGCATGTCTCATGTCTCACTTACTATGAGATGTGCTTTAAAACAAATTAACCAAGTTGAGTTTCCCTGTTCAGTAAAATTGAGATTTGAACAGGTCAAACCCTTGAAGCAAACTGTTTACATTATAGCTCCCTGCTGCTTATTCTCATTACCAACTCGGCGGCATGAAGCCCCAAGCTGTTCAGTGTGCAGACGATTGAATCTTATCAGGAGAAAATTACATCACGGGTTATTTCAGGACTGCTAACATTACACATTCACATCAAGTAGAAGCGGTCAGAGTGTGCGTCTACTGATGACGTGGAACTACAAATCCTTGCATGCCCAGCCAGTTCCTGTATTGTACCAAGTTTATTTTTTTAATTGAACCCCTTGGTTCTATGATGCATTACCTCGTGTGCTAAAAGTATATCCTGTGATAGGACCTACAATTCGTATAAGCTCATTCCTTTTCTCACAAGCCTCCCTATCAACACAGGACTCGCTTTTATTCCCAATATTAGGGAATCCACATTTCCTGCTGGGCCTTCATGAACAACCATTCTGATCCTTACACAATGCTGTATCCTGGCCTAGGCCAACAAGGCCCAGGCCTCGGGCAGCACTTTGCAGGCGGGCAGCACGGACAGTGTCCCCGCCGGCTTGTGCTACACTGTTAGGCAAATTAGTTTAGTGCCCCCATAAATCGGCCGCACTGCTTCCAGTATGTGGGGGGGGGGGCATTGCTTCAATTTTTTTACCATCCCTGTTCCATTGCAGAGATTTTCCTTCACTTCCTGTCCCATAGCCAAACAGGAAGTGAGAGGAAATCTATGCAAATTAAGGCAATCCATTGCCCCCCCCCAGGCCATCAGAACTAGTGTCCCCACTTGAAAATTTCAGGGTGGGTCTTAAACCGCAAGGGGTGTGGCCTTGACAGGAAGGGGTGGGTCATATTTAAATTAGGGGGTGCACGAGTTTAGTCAGGCCTAGGGCAGCACAAAACCTAAATACATCCCTGTCCTTACATCATACTGGATGTCATCAGGCTTCTAATTTTTTGGCGGCGAACATTGGCCTTCCATTGAAGTCATTGAAGTGCTAATGGAAATTTCTGGCCCTTACCATTTAACCTTCTGAAGAGCACTCAAAATGCGCCATTACTTACAATTTTTGCCAAATCCACTAGGTTTTAGTCGCAACTTGACAACTTTTGAAGAGTACTGTTCCGAAGAAGGACCCTTATAGCCTACGGACAGCCAGATTTACCTTGCCTGAAAAATTTTGAAAATTACCTCCACTGAACTTTCACAACATAACAGCGACAAAACATTATTTGATTTTCCTTAAAATGTTTTATTTGCACGAAAATTCAGGAAACAAATTTTAAAATCCTGACGAGGTGGTACCCTACTCCTCACTTACTACATAAAATGTATCCTAACACTACAGATCAATGTTGAAGATGTCAATAAGGAGGGGGAACACTACTCCATATATTTTGGTCCTGCCCTAAACTCAATTACTCTTGGACAGAAGTCCAGGGAATTACCCAGGGGTTCACTGATTATGAGATTCCTGACGATCCAGCTTTTTTCCTATTACATGACTCGAAAATCCCAGAGAAAATATATAAAAAATCATATGGAACTTGTTGAATACTGCCAAATCTTACATCTCTCTGTACTGGAAAAATCCGCAGCCCCCGACTATTAGTTGTTGGCTCCGTAAAGTAGAAGAAATCCATAAGATGGAATATTTGATACTCCCGGCACAGCATAAACACGAAAAATACTCTAATGCCGCATACAGACGATCGGAAATTCCGACAACAAAACCGTAGATTTTTTTCTTTTTCCGACTTGCATTGACTTCTGTTAAAGAAGTCGCATGCAAGTCATGCCAAAGTCACGCTGGGTTCCGACTTAGAAGTCTCAGGCATTGTTTAGACAACTGATATTTCACCAAAGCACCCAACAGGGCTCCTAAATAAAATCAAAAATAATAATAAAATTGTAAAAAAAGGGAATAAAATTAAATGGTAAGAAAATTTAATAACAAAAATAAAAAACTACTGACTCCAGTCGCAAAACTACCAGGGTCGAAAAGGTCACACTTGCAACTGGACCCTGGCGTTCTGCCACCAGGTTTAGAGGGAAAGGGGTCAGGCTCAACGGGTAGGGCCCCGCTTGAGGGTCAGGTGGGCCCTTCATAGTTTCTTGCACCGGGGCTCTGAAGGTTTTAGTTACGCCTCTGGTCTGCAGTTTCCTTTGTGGCTGCTTTGACTATTTCTTTTGTAGATACCTCTAGCTTTTGCTGCTCGGCTTTGTAGATAGAGCAGACCTTTAAGTGATCGGTCCTTTGTTGTCATATTCATCGATTAATTTGCTTTGACTTATGCTAGCATCAGGTCCTGCTCAGGTCTGGTTTCTAAAGCGTTAATGGAAGGCTGCAGAGGAGCAGGGCAACAATATGGTTATCTTTGATATCCTCTCTAATGGCACATAGCTGCTCTATGATCTCTAGCATAGCTTTCACGTAGTCACACATTTGCTGACCTTCTTGTAGTCTCATCTTGTATGACTTTTGTAGCAAAAACAGTTTATTTAGACTTGAATGCTCATGCAGTTTCTGTAATTAAGTCCACATACCTTTGGCTGTTTTTGTCTGTTCCTATATGGATAAGCTCGTCATCTTCCACTAGCAAACTTATAATCGCTTTTGCTTGTCTATCCTTCTTATCCCATTTCTTTTGTCTCTCCGTTTGTGGGTCTGTCTGTATTCAGCATTGCCACACTCAATCCTTGATAAGAAGCATTTGTAGTTTAAACTTCTATAGCTGGTAATTGGCAATGTTCAGCTTTGCAATAGCAAACTTCACATCTGAACCATTTGCCATGTTTCATCAGCTTGTATACAGTATTCATTGACTTGCTGTACTCACTGAGAATTATTTCCAGTGCCTCTGGGTGCTGCTGGGTGCCTGGGATATCCTCTCAAATGCCTGGGTGCCTGGGACCCATAACCTATTAGCAGGTTATTGAATCATGCGCTTGGAAGCTTGTTGTATGCAGAGAATAATTTACTTTCATGGAGGATTAGCAATGCATGTCTTACAGGAAAACGGAAAATACAAGTACACATTTAGATACAGAAGGTACCTCCTGTGAATGCATTACCACAGAGAATACACACTATAATACAGCAGTGCCACTTGCTGGATAGAAAGGTATAATGCATATACACAGTCACAGTATGTAAGCAGATTACTGTTGCCTTTCCAACATTGGCAATCCTAGGTGTCATGCCCCCCCCGCCCCCTCATAATATAGAGGTGGTCAGTGTCACCCCCCTTCTTCACAATACAGAAGTCAGGTTCACTCCCCCCCCCCTTATAATACAGAGGTCAGTGCCACCTCCCTTCTTCCTAATACAGAGGCCAATGTCACCCCCCCCCCTTTGTAATAGAGGGGGCAGTGTCATTCCCCTCCATAATACAGGGGCTCCCCATAAAGACCCCATTAGATCAGTTGGACATGAGGTTCTGTATGTGTTTGGGTTTCAGCCATTTTTTTAAACTCGAACTGTCGGGTCAAAACTGGGCAGGTGGCAACCCTGGGAGGGGTGGAGGGGGGTTAGTTCATCATTTCAATTTCAATTGGGAACTTCCTTTATGGTCTTTTGAAACCTTAGTAATAGGACTAGGAGCATTGATTTGCAAATATGGAGTAGTGGCAGTGATCTCTAGCAGTCTTGTTTAACATATGCACAGTTTCTGAATGTCTGCTGCCGCAGTTTATAGTCACCAACACTCCCTGTAATATATCTTCAGTCTCTGACCATTCACTCTAGTATGTCTGCAGCCTCTGGCAGTCTTTTTCCTTTTTCACATATAATTAATCGTATTTAGAGCCTTTTGGTACTTTTAGAGCAGTCCCATGAGGCATTGCAAGACTGACAGTTGCAAGCATGACTCCCACAGGCAGAGGCATGATGGGATTTGTAGTTGGAGGGTCGCCAGTTTGAGACCCCAGATGGCAGCTGTTAGGGTCCTCTGTGCCTTATAAGTTAGTAATCCTGGATCTGACTGTTTTACCAGTCTGGCTGAGCGGTTGTGAAAAAAAGTCTCTGCTACTCTGTACAGGGTCTCACTTTAACCAACATTATTACAGTAAAGCTTATTGTTATACGATATGTGTTATATCAAATGCTGAGGTCTATGCTTGTAAAACATTTGTCACATTAATGAGTAGTATTTAAAACTTTTCCCACATTGCAAGCCCACTATTAGTATTTAGTTAGTCCCAGACTTACTTTACAGTATTATCTCCAGTACACACTAAAGAATAAAACAGGTTAAAAATATCAGATTGCTTATATTGTACCACACCACCATCTAGTGGACAAATAGCATCACTGTTTATAATGTTGAACATGACAGTACAACTAGTGTAGGTATAGTAAGATGAGCAATAAGGACCAAAAAACCCACCAAGAAAAATACACTGAAGTAGAACACCGCCTTCTTGAAACCTAAGTTATTTATATATACTAATCTACATATCTTTTTTTTATTATTTAAACCATCCCCTTAACAAAACACTATCTCTATATGGAGATATATTTAAAACAGTCAACACTCCTGTTAATCCCTCTATCCTTATACGCAGTGGCGGTTCGTCCATAGAGGGCGCTGGAGCGCCGCCCCCTCTGGCTCTCACCGCCACTGAGTCAAATAACATAGATTCATGCATTGCACGAATCTATGTTATTTTCGCCGCTGCCGCTGTTATTCAGATGGTCGGCGCTCAATGTCCGGCCATCTGAATAACGCCAGCTGGTTGGCTGTAGGGAAATGTCTATCAAAGCCAACGGCTCTGATAGGCTTTCCCAATACAGCCCTCGGGTCCCGGAAGCTTATTCTCGGAGCGCACAGACTGTACGCCCCTTGAATAAGATGACAGGCACCTCAGCCAATCAGGTTGGACGGTTCTGGCTACCAGTAACCTGATTGGCTGAGACGCCTGTCAGTCATCGAGGGCGGGAGAAGACATTGTGGGACGTGGATGCCTAAAACCAGTAAAGGTAAGTGCCGGGCGGGGAGAAAGCAATTTACAGGGCACAGTGGGGACAATTGGCACAGCGGAGACCATTAAAGGGCACAGTGGTGACAATGTATGGCACAGTGGTGACAATGTATGGCACAGTGGCTGCGTTTAATGGCATGGCACAGTGGTGACAATGTATGGCACAGTGGTGACAAAGGATGGCACAGTGGCTGAGTTTAATGGCATGGCACAGTGGTGACAATGTATGGCACAGTGGCTGTGTTTAATGGCATGGCACAGTGGTGACAATGTATGGCACAGTGGTGACAAAGGATGGCACAGTGGCTGCGTTTAATGGCATGGCACAGTGGTGACAATGTATGGCACAGTGGCTGCGTTTAATGGCATGGCACAGTGGTGACAATGGATGGCACAGTGACTGCGTTTAATGGCATGGCACAGTGGTGACAATGTATGGCACAGTGGCTGCGTTTAATGGCATGGCACAGTGGTGACAATGGATGGCACAGTGACTGCGTTTAATGGCATGGCACAGTGGTGCAAATTGATGGCACAGTGACTGCATTTGATGGCATGGCACAGTGACTGCGTTTAATGGCATGGCACAGTGGTGCGAATTGATGGCACAGTGACTGCATTTGATGGCATGGCACAGTGACTGCGTTTAATGGCATGGCACAGTGGTGCGAATTGATGGCACAGTGGCTGCATTTGATGGCATGGCACAGTGGTGCAAATTGATGGCACAGTGGCTGCATTTGATAGCATGGCACAGTGGTGCAAATTGATGGCACAGTGGCTGCGTTTGATGGCATGTAACAGTGGCTGCGTTTGATGGCATGTAACAGTGGCTGCGTTTGGGCACAGTGAGACTGCAATTTTTTTTTCCTTTGCGCCCCCCAAAAATTTTGAGCACCAGCCGCCACTGCTTATACGGGTGAAAGGGGGCGAGGAGTAGAGAGATGCTGCTGAGCCTAGGTAGGAAAGAAAGAAAGGGAAGGAACATGTGAGTCAATGGAAACATTGAATTATTAGCAGGAAAAATACAGGAACTGCATTGGCCAACCTTGTAGGGGATCCAGAGCACAGGGACAAGTGGCTCAAATGGTCTAGAATTTATCATATTGACTTTTACAAAGAGGGACTCATCTCTCTGCATCAATGTAATTTACTTTGGTAATTCATTCAGAGATCAATGATGGTCAATCTAGTCTCCAGTGGAGAGGAATGAACCCGTTTGCAGTGTCTATTATGTGGGTGGTAACACTGTAGGGGGAGATTAGTAAAATTGGAGCAGAGAGAATCGGGAGCAGCTGTGCATAGTAACCTTGGACCAGATTCACGTAGAGCGGCGCAAATTAAGTTACTCCAAACGTATGTCATTTAATTTACGGCGCCTTAATTTTGTGACGTAAGTGCCGTATCCACAGCGCATTTGCGCCCAAATGTGCGCCAGCGTAACTTATATACCGTGGCGTAAGGCGGGGTTATTGCAAGTGGGAAGGAAGTGGGCGTGCTCCATTGAAATGAGCCGTGACCCCATGCAAATGAAGGGCCGGCCGTATTGCGAATGCGCGCACGAATCTGCACCTCACTGGGCATGTGCAGAACTCAGCTCGGCGCAATCAGTGAGATAGGAAAAAGGCCAAGCGTACTTAGTTTGAGAGTCGCCCTGTGTATAAATAGCCCCAGACAAACGCACTTCCCTTGCAAAAGTATATCCCTGTGTTACCCTTCCTAAAGCAAGTGTCTTTTGCTCTGTTGTCTGTGGCTGTTTGTTGGTGAGTGTAGTGTTATATTAAAGATTTATTGTAGTAGGAGGTTGTAGTAGGTGTGTGTATTTTCTGAGTGTTTTTTGTGTCTGTTTCTTTTGTGTTTTTTGTTTGAATTTGTATTAGCTGTCTGCTTGTGTTTTTGTTTTTTTTGCTGTCTGATTTTTGTGTGAGTTTGTTCTGTGTCTTTTTGGCTGTCTGTTCTGTGTCTTTTTGGCTGTCTGTTCTGTGTCTTTTTGGCTGTCTGTTCTGTGTCTTTTTGGCTGTCTGTTCTGTGTCTTTTTGTTCTGTGTGTTTTTGTGTTTGTTTGTTCTGTTTGAAATTTGTGTCTGTTTGTTGCTGAGTGCTGTGTTGTGAGATGGCACCTAAAAGAAGGAAATTAAACTTCTCGGTGCGAGAGAAGCACTTGCTGGCCAGGGCGATCACCCAATGTGGGCGATATTTGCATGGCCCTGACAGCCGGGACGTCCCCCCGGCCAGGAAGAGGGAGATCATTCAACAGATAACTGATCGGATCAATGCGGAGGGGGGGGGGGGAGACGAGGACCCCCAGTGGGATTCAGAAGAAGATCAATGATCTGAGGAGTTTGGTCCGTGACAAGATGGCCAAGTAAGCAGCCCATGCCAGGGGCACTGGAGGAGGCCCACCCTGCTCCGTAAGGTGGATTGAGGAGGAACTTGCGGTGGCCCGTTGCTTCCACAGCCAGCAAGTGGTGGGCCTGCCTGGCTTTGAATCTGATGATCCTGTGAGGACAGGTAATTTTTTTTGATTTCCATCTGGTGAGTAGCATGTGTGGGGGGGGGGGGGGAGAATATGTGCCAAGTGTGTGGATCCTCCAACCTGTGTATGTTTTGTGTCCTCCACAGATGGCCAGGAGGTTGCTGGGCCATCAGGCCAGGCTGCACCACCCCCAGGACAACAGGCTGCTGAGGAGCCCCAAGAAGGGCAGGAGTCCCCAGGGCAGGGGAGTGGCCACAACAAGCTATTGCCTGTGACCTGCGCCGTGTGGCAGACAGCCTGGCCTCTTCAGCCAAGACCCAGGCTGAATGCACAGTGACTGTGCAGGGCACCGCAGCCACTGTGCAGCAGTGCCTCACACAGCAGGCTGAGCAGAGCACCTCAATCTCTGACAGCCTGCAGGATGTGAGTGCTAACTGCGCCGCTATGGTGACCTGCATTGGGGAGCTGCAGGCCACAACATCAGACCTCGTGGCAGAGGTGAGGAGCCTCTGTGTCATCAGGCCCATGCCTGAAGCTGTGTAAGGGGCCCCATAATTCCTGATGGCGGCCCTGCCTGGCATGTTGGCATACAGATGTGTTGTCCTGCAAGTGTGGTTGCTCAGCTCGTCCGTAAAGGTGCTGCTGCAGCTGCTGTCTGGCTGACCTGTGCACGTCTGGTGCTGAGTTACACCTGCTTTATGAGGAAAGCCTGCGCCGGACGCACGTACGTTCGTGAATCGCCGTATCTCCCTAATTTGCATATTTTAATAGAAGATCAATGGGAGCGCCACATGCGTCCAGCATAAATATGCGCCCACGATACACCGGCGTAGACAAGTTACGTCGGTCGGATGAAGCCTATTTTCAGGCGTATCTAGTTTTGTGGGCACGGCGCACAGATACGACGGCGCATATTTACACTTACGCAGCGTATCTCGAGATACGTTGGCGTAAGTGCTTTGTGAATCCGGGCCATTCAGTTTTCCGGCAGGTTTTTCTCTTCAGGTTTACCAAAACCATGTAGTGCAAGGGCCTGCCTGATTGCATACAAATTGAAACTCTTGAGGCTTGACCTCATATTAGATGGTTTTGGTAAACCTGAAGACAAAAACCTGCAGGAAAAGTGATAGTGTGTATTGGGCTAAAGACTTTTCAATGGGCTGGATTCAGGTAGATTTGCGCTTTTTTTACGGAGGCGCAGGGCAACGTTTTTGCCCTGCGCCCCCACAAATTTACTGCGCTGCCCTTGATTCACGGAGCAGTAGCTCCGTAAATTGCGTGGGCGCGCAGGCAAAATGCCCGGCGTAAGCGCGCGCAATTTAAATGATCCCGTAGGGGGCGGGAATCATTTAAATTAGGCGCGTTCCCGCGCCGATCGTAGAGCGCATGCTCCGTCTGGAAACTTTCCCGACGTGCATTGCGGCAAATGACGTCGCAAGGACGTCATTTTCTTCAAAGTGAACGTGAATGGCGTCCAGCGCCATTCACGAATCACTTACGCAAACTACGTAAATTTGAAATTTTGCGACGCAGGAACGATGGGTATACGTAACATTGGCTGCCCCTGCTAATAGCAGGGGCAGCCTTACGCGAAAACCGCTGTACGGAAACGAGGTAAACTGCGTACGCAGGGCTCGCGTAACGTTGTGAATCGGCGTTAGTATGCAATTTGCATACTATACGCTGAGCACAACGGGAACGCCACCTAGCGGCCATCGCAAGAATGCAGCCTAAGATATGCGGGCATAAGAGCCTTATGCCGCGCATATCTTAGGCTGCAGTCGGTGTAACGAGGTTCCTGAATCAGGAGCATTCGTTACGCTGGGGCAAGTAAGCAATTGCGCTGTGTAACTATGGTTACACAGGGGCAATTGCTTCTTGAATCCAGCCCATTGTCTACAAGTGTGACATATGGATGTCTGGCAGCAGGGTGAATATGTGTGGATGTTAGTAACTCGTAGCAACCAACCGCTACATTTGTAAAATATACAGTGTTACCCTCTCAATGGAAAGTTTGGAGACCCCTGTCTTAGAAGAAGGGGACAGATGAAAAATGTATCAGGAACAGTGTGATGTTACAGACTATGTAACATGTCGCTTCCCAATGTAACCACTAGATGGCAAAATAACATTAGAAAAGACAAGTATACCAGTCTGCATGGTGAGGCCTGCATTTTATGGGCTGAGAGTGATTACTTACTGGTGTCTCTTTATGCCCCAATTTATTCATTCATGCAATTGTGAAATCTTAAAGGGGTTGTAAAGGTACATATTTTTTTCCTAAATAGCTTCCTTTACCTTAGTGCAGTCCTCCTTCACTTACCTCATCCTTCCATTTTTCTTTTAAATGTCTTTATTTCTTCTGAGAAATCCTCACTTCCTGTTCTTCTGTCTGTAACTCCACACAGTAATGTGAGGCTTTCTCCCTGGTGTGGAGTGTCGTGCTCGCCCCCTCCCTTGGACTACAGCAGAGTCAGGACACCCACTAACACACAGCTCCTTTCTCTATCTGCAATGTAGAGAGCATCCTGACTCTTCTGTAGTCTAAGGAAGGGGGCAAGCACGACACTCCACACCAGGGAGAAAGCCTCACATTTCTGTGTGGAGTAACTAGTATCTAAATGACTTATATAGTGAAAAAAAGGGTAAAATCTCAAAATGAGGACAATGGGGTTGATTTACTAAAACTGGAGAGTGCAAAATCTGGTGCAGCCTAGCATAGAAACCAATCAGCTTCCAGTTTTTATTGTCAAAGCTTAACCACTTAAAAACCGGGCCTATTTTTAAAACTCGTTGTTTACAAGTTAAAATCATTTTTGTTTGCTCGAAAATTACTTAGAACCCCCAAACATTATATATATTTTTTTTCTAACACCATAGAGAATAAAATGGCGGTCGTTACAATACTTTTTGTCACACTGTATTTGCGCAGCGGTCTTACAAGCGCACTTTTTTGGGGAAAAAAACACCTGTTTTAAGTAAAAAATAAGACAACAGTAAAGTTAGCCCAATTTTTATTTTAATTGTGAAAGATGATGTTACGCAGAGTAAATTGATACCCAACATGTCACGCTACAAAGTTGCGCCCGCTCGTGGAATAAAGACAAACTTTTATCCTTAAAAATCCTATTCTACAGGTTGTATGTTTTGAGTTACTGAGGAGGTCTAGGTCTAGAATGATTGCTCTCGCTCCAACGATCGCATTGATATCTCGAGAACATGTGTAGTTTGAACACCATTTTCATATGCGGACGCTACTCGCGTATGCGTTTCTCTTCTGCGTGCGAGCTCGGTATGACGGGGCGCTTTAATAAATAAAATAAAATAAATCTTATTTAAAAAAAAAAAATTGTGTCACTTTTATTCCCATTACAAGGAATGTAAACATCCCTTGTAATAGAAAAAAAAGCATGACAGGACCTCTTAAATATGAGATCGGGGGTTAAAAAGACCTCAGATCTCATATCTACACTAAAATGCAATAAAAAAAGAACTAAATATTAAATGTCAAAATATAAATAAATGTCCCTTTAACCACTTGCTTACTGGGCACATAAACCCCCTTCGTGCCCAGGCGAAATTTCAGCTTCCGGCACTGCGTCGCTTTAACTGACATTTGCGCGTTCGTGCGACGTGGCTCCCAAACAAAATTGACATCCTTTTTTCCCCACAAATAGAGCTTTATTTTGGTGGTATTTGATCACCTCTGCGGTTTTTATTTTTTGCGCTATAAACAAAAAAAGAGCGACAATTTTTAAAAAATATATATATTTTTTACTTGTTGCTATAATAAATATCCCAATTTTTTTTTTTTAAATATTTTTTTTCTCAGTTAAGACCGATACGTATTTTTCAACGTATTTTTGTAAAAAAAAAAAAAAATCGCATTAAGCGACTGGTTTGCGCAAAAGTTAATGGGGAACAGAATTATGATTTTTTTTATTATTTTTTTTTTTACTAGTAATGGCGGCGATCTGCGATTTTTATTGGGACTGCGATATTGCGGCGGACGTATCGGACACTTTTGACACAAATTTGGGATCATTCACATTTATACAGCGATCAGTGCTATAAAAATGCACTAATTACTGTATAAATGTGACTGGCAGGGAAGGGGTTAACACTAGGGGGTGAGGAAGGGGTTAAATGTGTATCCTGGGTGTGTACTGTGTGGGGGGAGGGGGGTGACTGGGGGAGGTGACCGATGCTGTGTCCCTATGTACAAGGGACACAGATCGGTCTCCTCTCCTCTGACAGCACGTGGAGCTCTGTGTTTACACACAGAGCTTCACAGCAGGGGCTGTGTTACCGACGATCGCGTGTACCCGGCGGACATCGCGGCCACCAGGTACACGCATCGGCTCCTCAGCGATGTGCCGGGACAGTGTTTACCCGCTGCGCGCCCCCCAGAGGCGCGCGGGTAATGCACTTTAAAAGACGTCCAAAGACGTCCACTTGGCACTTGAGAGCCGCGCTGTTGACGTCTTTTGTCAATAGCGCGGGTCTCAAGTGGTTAAGAGCATTGGGCAGAAGTGAAGTTTTGACGTCGCTTCCGTCCTGCAGTGATATGGAGACGGGTGGGGGCCAGCTTCAGCTCACTGATCTCCATACCAAGCCAGGGAGAGGACGCGATCGCCTTTGCCACTGCCTGCGGCTCCGGCAAGCGGCGGAGGGCACCGGAGAGCAGCGGGAGGGGGGGTGCCCTCTTCCGCCGCCAATCCGTAAGGTTCAACATTGAGTTGGCCCACTTTGCAGCTATAACAGCTTCAACTCTTCTGGGAAGGCTGTCCACAAGGTGTAGGAGTGTCTATGGGAATGTTTGACCATTCAACCAGAAGCGCATTTGTGAGGTCAGCCACTAATGTTGGATGAGAAGGCCTGACTTGCAGCCTCCGCTCTTATTTATCACAAAGGTGTTCTGTCGGGAGGGTGCAAGGGTGAATTTTTCTGCAGTCTGGGAGTTTTTAACATTTTAGCAAAACAGTGCAAAAAGTCAAGGTGTGCAGATTCCATCCATCATCATTATAGCCTAGTCACTACAAGGGAAGATGAATGTTGATTGCTTGCTGTGGTGTCCTGCTTTTTTACCACTGCTACTTGACTTCAAATAAAGAAAAAAATATGTTTAACCACTTACCGCCCGACCTATAGCAAAATGACGGCCGGGCGGTGGTTCAGTTATCCTGACTGGACGTCATATGATGTGCAGCAGGATAACAGCCGCTGCACGCCCATGTCTGACACACCGCTACACCGATCTCCGACGGAGGCTATTTACCACGTGATCAGCTGTGCCCAATCGCAGGTAATCACAATGTAAACAGGAAGAGCCGTTGATCGGCTTTTTCTCACTCGCGTCTGACAGACACGAGTAGAGGAGAGACGATCGGCGGCTCTCCTGACAGGGGGGTCTGCGCTGATTGTTTATCAGCACAGCCCCCCCTTTAGATGCCCACACTGGACCACCAGGGAGGCCGCCAGGACCCCCAGGGAAACCCCTAACATGTAGATGGCTAGGTACGTCCCCCATGGCCATCCACATGTGCCAATATATGCCCAGTATATGCCAATCAGTGCCCACAAATGGGCACTGACTGGCACCATTATGGAACAAATAAAATCAGTGATGCCCAGCAATGCCACCCATTAGTGTCCATCAGTGCCACCTCTCAGTGCCCACCTATCAGTGACCATCAGTGCCCACCCGTGCCACCTATCAGGGTCACCCATAAGTACCCATCAGGGCCACCCATAAGAACCCAGTGCCACCTATGAGTGCCCATCAGTGCCACCTATGAATGCCCATCAGTGATGCATACCAGTGCCCATCAGTGACGCCTATCAGTGCCCATCAGTGCCGCCTATCAGTGCCCATCAGTGCCACCTCATTGGTGCCACCTCATCGATTCCTATCTCTGCTGCCTTATCAGTGCCCGTCAGTGCAGCCATATCAGTGCCCGTCATTGAAGAAGAAAACGTACTTATTTACAAAAAAATTAACAGAAACAACGATTTTTTATTTGTTTTGCGTAAAAAAAATAAAAATCGCAGAGGTGATCAAATACCACCAAAAGAAAGCTCTATTTGTGGGAACAAAATGATAAAAAATTTGTTTGGGTACAGTGTAGCATGACCGCGCAATTGTCATTCAAATTGCGACAGCGCTGAAAGCTGAAATTCGGCTTGGGCAGGAAGGTGTATAAGTGCCTGGTATTGAAGTGGTTAACATACTAGCCCTTTAAAACAAGCATCTAATTTAATATGCGGCTGTTTAAATATATGAAGATCTATTGTCAGCGGGAGCTGCTGCACCGTACATGATTGAAGCAGAATGCTGCGAGTGTCACATTTACATCCCATGGGCACAGCACAAAACACTGTTAGGCCCCGTACACACGACCAGTTTCCTCGGCAGAATTCAGCTTCCGACCGAGTTTCTGGCTGAATTCTGCCGAGAAACCCGGCCGTGTGTACACTTTTGGCCGAGGAAGCCGACGAGGAGCTCGGCGAGGAAATAGAGAACATGTTCTCTATTTCCTTGTTGCTCTATGGGAGCTCTCGTCCCGCCGAGCTCCTCGGCGGCTTCAGTGCTGAACTGGCCGAGGAACTCGATGTGTTTGGCACGTCGAGTTCCTCGGCCGTGTGTACGAGGCCTTAGGGGTCAGCAGAAAGCAGCTTACACATACAAACACCATGGAGACAAAACAAATGCCTAGTCAGGAGGCACAGCAAACAAATAAAAAGTCTTTAGAAATTTAGAATAACTGAATGTTCAAAAGCTACAAATCTTTTAAAAAAAAAAAATGCAGCAAAAGTTGCAAATCTCCATTTCTGAGGCAGAAAGTATTACCAGAAGAAATATGATAATAAAAAAAAAAAAAAAAAAAAGAAAATACTAATATATATGTCTTCCCAAGCTTGTGATTGGATAAAAAAAGGAGCAGTGGACTGATGAGCTTACCTCTCTGTTAAAGGAGTTGTAAAGGAAAAAAAAAAGTTTTGCCTAAAATAAATGTCTGCAAGGTAGACAGACAGAATAGTGTAATGATTCTGTTAAAAAACGAGTAAATACCTATTAAATTCCTTCATCTATATCACCTCCGGCATTCTAGTTTCTGTTCTCTCATTCACTTCCTGGTTTGCATCGTTCGTTCATGTAAGAACTAAATTTCCCAGCAGTGGCGGCTGGTGCTCAAAATTTTTGGGGGGGCGCAAACTAAAAAAAAATTGCAGCCTCACTGTGCCCATCAAATGCAGCCACTGTGCCATCAATTGTCACCACTGTGCCATGCCATCAAACACAGCCACTGTGCCATCAATTCGCACCACTGTGCCATGCCATTAAACGCAGCCACTGTGCCATGCCATCAAACGCAGCCACTGTGCCATCAATTGTCACCACTATGCCATGCCATCAAATGCAGTCACTGTGCCATGCCATCAAACACAGCCACTGTGCCATCAATTGTCACCACTGTGCCCTTTAATTGTCACCACTGTGCCCTTTAATTGTCACCGCTGTGCCCTTTAATTGTCGCCGCTGTGCCCTTTAATTGTCCCAATTGTGCCTATTGTCACCACTGTGCCCATTGATGTCGCCGCTGTGCCCTGTAAAGTGCCCCTTTCCCCCCGCGCCCGGCACTTACCTTTACTGGAGTCAGCCATCCACGTCCCTCGATGTCTTCTACCGCCCTCGATGACTGACAGGCGTCTCAGCCAATCAGGTTACCGGTAGCCAGAATCGGCCAACCTGATTGGCTGAGACGCCTGTCAGTCTTATACAAGGAGCGCATCCCTAGTGCGTTCCTTGTATAAGCTTCCGGGACCCGAGGGCTGTACTTCGAAAAGACTATCAGAGCTGTTGGCTCTGATAGGCACTTCCGTACAGCCAACCAGCTGCCGTTATTCAGATGGCCGGACATGAGCGCCGACCATCTGAATAGAACAGCGGCAGCGGCGATAATAACATAGATTTGTGCAATGCATGAATGTATGTTATTAGACTCAGTGGCGGTGAGAGCCAGAGGGGGCGGCGCTCCAGCGTCCTCTATGGACGAACCGCCACTGTTTCCCAGTATGAATTGCGGCACGCCCAGTAATTCACACCTCCTTGAAGTCTCTAACACGTAGAGAGCATCCTGCCACACAGATGTAGTTCCCAGGAGGGGATGAGCACGTCACTGACCACCGCAGTAAAGCCTCCCTTCGCTGTGGTCAGTAAAATCAGACAAGCAGGAAGTGAATAGAACAGAGAAGAAATAGAACAACTTCTGAGCAAAAATGAACAATGAGGAAGTGAAAAGAGGAATGTCTGCAGGTAAAGGATGCTTATTATGAAAAAAAAAAATCCTTTACAACCCCTTTAAGGCCCGTACACACGATCGGATTTTCCGACAACAATTGTGTGATGGCAGAGTTTTTGTCGGATAATCTGACCGTCTTTATGCTCCATCGGACAATTGTTTCCGACAACAAATGTTGGTTACCCATGCTCTCAAATTTTCCGACAACAAATGTGTGCTGTCGGATTATCCGATCGTGTGTACACAAGTTCGTCAGGAATAAAATCCAAAGTACAAACACGCATGCTCCGAACCAATGCTAAAAATAAGACAACATTAGCAGAAGTTGCCCAGAGGGTGGCGCTAAAGAGCGGAAAAACACATAGTTTTGTGTATGTTGGCTGAAAAAGTTCTACCGTCTGTATGCAGAACAAGTTCACGGCCAACGCCCTTCACACAAAATTCCACGGATTTGTCCGATGGATATCCGATCATGTGTACGAGGCTTAAGGCTGCTCTCCCTTACTAGAAATATGCTCCTTGCAATGTGGCAAAACTGATTTCATCCTTGTGCTGCTTTTGCCTCCTTCAGTCTTTGCACCTACAGACCTCTAGTCAGCAAGTCACTCATACTTTCCATGGTGTGCCTGTATTGACAGAAGGTCGCAAGCGTGAGTCCAATGCAATTTTCACATCTCCTACTTCCTCCAACCCCCCACAGTGCTTTCCAGCCCCCTTCTCCTCACAATGCTCCCTGCCAGCCACAGCAGTTCCACCTTCCCACTGTCTCTCAGCCCCCTACAGTGCTCCCATAGCCTTCAGCACAACCTCCACTTCCCACTGACACCAATGTCTTAGCATTCCCACTGACACCAATGTCGTAGCATTCCCACCAACACCAATGTCGTAACATTCCCACCGACACCAATGTCGTAACATTCCCACCGACACCAATGTCGTAACATTCCCACCGACACCAATGTCGTAGCATTCCCACTGACACCAATGTCGTAGCATTCCCACTGACACCAATGTCGTAGCATTCCCACTGACACCAATGACGTAGCATTCCCACTGACACCAATGTCGTAGCATTCCCACTGACACCAATGTCATAGCATTCCCACTGACACTAATGTCTAACACTGCTTCATTGGGCTTCATGGGGAAGCATGTAAAGATGACTCTATGCAGAGCACCTACCTGATGCAGAGCACCTACAGACCTCTAGTCACTCATACTTTCCATGGGGTGCCTGTATTGAAAGAAGGTCGCAAGGGTGGGTGTGCATTGAGGTCTTCCCCTTTCCCTTGCAATTTTCACATCTCCTACTTCCTCCAACCCCCCACAGTGCTTTCCAGCCCCCTTCTCACAATGCTTTGAAAACAGTTTGCTGAAGACAAGCAGACTAAGGACATGGATTACTGGAACCATGTCCTGTGGTCTGAGGAGACCAAGTGTGTGGCAGCAACCAGGTGAGGAGAACAAAGACAAGTGTGTCTTGCCTACAGTCAAGCATGGTGGTGGGAGTGTCATGGTCTGGGGCTGCATGAATGTTTCTGGCACTGGGGAGCTACAGCTCATTGAGGGAACCATGAATGCCAACATGTACTGTGACATACTGAAGCAGAGCATGATCCCCTCCCTTACGAGACTGGGCCGCAGGGCAGTATTCCAACATGATAAAGACCCCAAACACACCTGCCTTGCTAAAGAAGCTGAGGGTAAAGGTGATGGACTGGCCAAGCATGTCTCCAGACCTAAGCCCTATTGAAAATCTGTGGGACATCCTCAAACAGAAGGTGGAGGAGCGCAAGGTCTCTAACATCCACCAGCTCTGTGATGTGGCCATGGAGGAGTGGAAGAGGACTCCAGTGACAACCTGTGAAGCTCTGGTGACCTCCATGCCCAAGAGGGTTAAGGCAGTGCTGGAAAATAATGGTGGCCACACAAAATATTGACACTTTGGCCCCAATTTGGACATTTTCACTTAGGGGTGTACTCACTTTTGTTGCCAGCGGGTTAGACATGAATGGCTGTGTGTTGAGTTATTTTGAGGTGACAGCAAATGTACACTGTTATACAAGCTGTACACTCACTACTTTACATTGTAGCAAAGTGTAATTTCTACAGTGTTGTCACATGAAAAGATATAATTAAATAATTACAAAAATGTGAGGGTGTACTTTTGAGATACTGTACACCAGGGTATTTTTTCCTACCACTGACACCAGGGCATCTTTTTCTACCACTGGCCCAGATTCAGGTAGATTTGCCTCTTATTTACGGAGGTGCAGGGCAGCCTTTTTGCCCTGCGCCCCGCAAATTTACTGCGCTACCCGCGATTCACGGAGCAGTAGCTCCGTAAATTGTGTGTGCGCTGTGTAAACTTGCCCTGCGTAAGGGCGCCTAATGTAAATGATCCCGTAGGGGGCGGGAATCATTTAAATTAGGCGCACTCCCGCGCCGAGCGTAGAGCGCATGCTCCGTCGGGAAACTTTCCCGACGTGCATTGCGGCAAATGACGTCGCAAGGACGTCATTTGCTTCAAAGTGAACGTGAATGGCATCCAGCGCCATTCACGAATCACTTACGCAAACGACGTAGATTTCAAATTTCGCGACGCGGGAACGACGGGTATTCTTTAGCATTGGCTGCCCCTGCTTTTAGGATGTGCAACCTTACGCGAAATCCGACGTACGCAAACTACGTAAATTGCGTACGCAGGGCTCGCGCAACGTTGTGAATCGGTGTTAGTATGCAATTTGCATACTATACACTGAGCACAATGGGAACGCCACCTAGCGGCCATCGCTAGAATGCAGCCTAAGATATGCGTGGCATAAGAGCCTTATGCCACGCAGATTTTAGGCTGCAGTCGGCGTTACGATGTTCCTGAATCAGGAGCATTCGTAACGCCGGGGCAAGTAAGCAATTGCGCTGTGTAACCTATGGTTACACAAGCGCAATTGCTTCTTGAATCTGGGCCACTGACACCAGTGCCTTTTTTCCGCTTAATGACCACTAATGTGGAGGCAGTTTTTCTTTCATCCCATTGACTGACGGGCTTTTTTCACTCCTAATGACAAATAGCACAAGATATTTGTTCCTCCTGGTTCCTCCTACTGACACTGGAGCATGTGTGTTACATACACTTTCCTCTTGGTTTTAAATATAAATTATGACCACAGAGTTCTGAACACTGAACACATGCTGTTGGGGGTCCCATGTAAATTTTGCTATAGGACCCTGTCGTTTTTACTTATGCCCCTGCTCCCAGAGTCTTAACTTCAGGAGACCCCATGTATACTTTGTGCAGGATGAATTTAAATGGCCTGCAGACTTTTCAGGGACAGCATGTTCAAGTGGGGTGTAGTGGATTGCCCGTTCACTCACCATGTTCCAATGCAGACACAGGCATCTTTTATGGTATCCATATACACTTCAATTTTATTTTCAGATCGATGTGTAATTTGATCAAAACAATTGAATTGCCCAAAAAATCAAATAGGGATATTGTCCCTTGTGATCAGTTTAGACTTGATTTGATCAAATGGACTCATTCGGCCAGGGCAGAAAGTTATTGATTGTGTTGCACTGAAATGCTTGGGTCATAAATTTGATCAGATTATGAGTTTGTATAGTGAAAAAATAAAAGCGATCAATTACTTATGATTGTATATTCCAACTGTCAATTAAAAACCACTTCCCTGTGTGTGTCAAATCGATCAAATGGGTTGTCATCTATAGATCGATTGTCCATATCAAGAGAGAACAATTACAAAAGAAAGCAATCATATTATTTATGGCCATGATAATTCATTTTTCCACAACTTGATTCCTTGATTGGTTCCTTGATGCCTCCAAAGAAGATCTTTTTTTATTTTTTGCCATGTGACGCAACAAGATCCTCTTTGCCTCTTTTCCAAGCTGGGGGGGGGGGGTGTTCATTGATACATAGATCAGAGCTAATTTTATAATGTCATTTAATTGAAAGGAATGGGGACATTTTGTGGTGTGGAAGAGATGCCACAAAGGACAGCTCTGTATTGAAGGTGATTGTTGCCATATGAGGTTATTTTTTTAACGCTGCCTGGGGGATA
Organism: Rana temporaria; assembly: GCF_905171775.1. Classification (NCBI taxonomy): domain Eukaryota; kingdom Metazoa; phylum Chordata; class Amphibia; order Anura; family Ranidae; genus Rana; species Rana temporaria. Next base: position 54,150,343 of record NC_053493.1, read on the forward strand.
TTTAAAAAAATGTAGCCTGTAGCTGGGCATGAAAAATAGTTGTTGGCCTGAATTTTGTTTTTAACTTTTGAAGTATGCAATAAACATTTTTAAATGTCATGTGTGTCACTGGAATTCATCTTTATCTAGCTAGGATGCCACTTTTGTGAGCACTGAGACTCAAGTCTGTGTATAGGGATGGATAATAAGATCTCCTGCGGGAACCTCTGCATTGCAAAAGCAGATGCCTGCATATGTGCCTTAAAGGATCACTAAAGGATTTTTTTTTTTTTTAGCTAAATAACTTCCTTTACCTTACTGCAGTCCTGGTTTCATGTCCTTATTGTTCGTTTTTGCTTTGAAGTTGCTGTAATTCTGCTGTGATCTCCACACTTGCCTGTTTCCTTATAACCACAGTACTGGGAACTTTTCACTGTAGGTCTAAGCTGTCATTACTGTGTGTCTAAAACTTAACAGAACCAATCAGATTCATTTTAAAAACAAAACACTGCCCTGGATTTGTTTGTTTTTGTTCTGTGTGTCTCTCTAGTTCACAGGAACATGAAACCAGTTTAAAAGTGAAACTAACCTGCAGGCATATTATATGATTGAATTTAATCTATGTTTAATCATTTTTAAAAGGAATCAGTTAACTTTTATGTCTCTATACCCTGTAAACAGTCATTTCAGCAAAAAAAATGTTTTCCTTTAGTGACCCTTTAACAAATTGTGTCACCATAGGTGTGCGCAGGGGGTGTGCCAGATGTGCCTGGGCACAACTTAATTACTACAGGGCCTTGAAAATGTATTCATACCCTTTGAAATTTTCCACGTTTTGTCATTTTACAATCAAAAACGTAAATGTATCTTATTGGGATTTTATGTGATAGACCAACACAAAGTGGCACATCGATGTGAAGTGAAAGGAAAATGATAAATGATTTTCATGTTTTTTACAAATAAATAACAAATATCTGAAAAGTGTGGCGTGCATTTGTGTTCAGCCCCCTTTAAGGTCCGTACACACAGTCAGACTTTTTGCCAACAAACTTCAAAATGAGCAAGTTTTCAAAATAGTCCGACCGTGTGTACGCTCCATCGGACAAACCTTTTTGGGTTTCATCGGACAAAAAGTTTGGTCTGCAAACGGACAAATTTACATCAACAAGAGTCAGATGGTGCCTAGTCCGATCGTGTGTACAGCAGGCAATCGGACTTTTGTACAAAGTACAAACGCGCATGCTCAGAAGCAAAGACCAGCCGGAAGCGTTCTGTCTGGTAAAACTAGCGTTCGTATTTCAAAAAAGAGCACATTAGTGACGCAGCAAGTTCTGAAATCAAGAAAAGCAGCGCACATTCTCTTCTTCTTTATATGTGATAATATTAAAAGCTGCTTTGCTGGTGATACTGACGGAGTAAAAACAAATGTCTTTACTTTGGATTAGTGTATTTTGGTTATATGAATCAAACATATTTCTATATTTTTTTGTGGATCAAGTTAGCACAACCCCATTGCGCAACATGTCTGCTTGACGAACGGACGTTCAGAAATGAACAAAATTGCACGAAACTGAAAATCGCGAATACACACAGACGAAACCTCTACTAACTCTCGATTAGCAGAAGGAGCCCAAAGGGTGACGCCAGAGAATTGAACTTCCTCTTTTAAACTCTCGTGAGTACGTTGAAACATCACTACGTTCGTATTTGTTGCCGAAAAAGTCAGAGCGTGTGTATGCTATGGGTGTGACCGGACAACTCCCTTCGGACAAAAATTCAAGGGAAAGTTTGTTTGATGTCCGATCGTGTGTACGAGGCTTTACTCTGATACTACCCCCAACTAAAATCGAGTGGAACCAATTGCCTAATTCAGGGGTCTCCAAACTGCGGCCCGAGGGCCGGATGTGGCCCTTTGCTAGCCTTCATCCGGCCCTTGGGGCAGTATTGCTCCCAACGATATGAGGCACTATTCCTCATAATGACACCAACAATGGGGCACTATTTCTTCCACTAATAGCAATGATGGAGCACTATTCCTCCTCCTACTGCCCACCAGAACTGGGGTCGTGTTTATTCTCACTGATGCTCGGCCCTTGGGACATTTTCTACCCCCACTGGTCAGAATCCGGCCCACCTGAAGTCTGAAAGACCATAAACTGGCCCTTTGCTTGAAAAGTATGGAGACCCCTGGCCTAATTAGTAAATAGAGTCCCTTTGTGTTTACAAGGGACAGCGTTGCTCTTAGCGGTTCCTGGATATAACAGATCACTGCATGCACTTACAGCTGGCACAGTGGGGGCAGATCTACAGAATATAAGAGAGAGAACGATCTCCCTGCAAGGCGAGGCAGAGCTGCCCATATAGGGACTTGTACTAGAATACATGGGTAGTAGAGCCTTGTACATAGGGAGATACTAGAGTCGGGTAGGAGGGAGTTGAGGAGGGGTAGAGATGCAAAGAAGCTTTGGGGGGGGGGGGGTTGGGATAGTGCACCCCTAAACTCTGCACTCTGTACACAGTACACCCCCCAACTCTGAACTCTGCATGCAACGCTCTCCAGAACTCTGCACTCTATATGTAAGACACTCCTGAACTCTGCACTATGTATGTAAGGCACCCCTACACTCTGCAGTCTGTGCATAGGGCACACCTAGAACTGCAGTCTTTACATAGTGCACCCCTGAACCCTGCACTATGTACATAGAGCACTCCTGGACTCTGCACTTTGTACATAGAGCACCCCTGAACCCTGCACTCTGTACATAACACACTGCTGAACTTTGCACTCTGTACATAGAGCAGTCCTGGACCTTGCACTTTGTACATAGAGCACTCCTGAACCCTGCACTCTGTACATAGCGTAATCCTGAATTCTGATACAACCGGCCCTTTGACATACAACCATACTACTGATGCGGCCCGCGATTAAATTGATGTCAAGGTTAGCATTAGGGTTAAGGTCAAAGGTCGGGGTTAGTATATTTTAGGTAGGATTAAAAAAAAAAAAAGCACAGCCACAAGCTGTGCTGAACATCTGCCAGTTTTTATTGCCGTCTGTATCCCCATTAGGGAGATTCCCCCTCTCTATTTGTCCTGTTGACCATTGTCATCAAAGGTGAAAGTAAAAGAAAATCCCAAATCTTGGGTTGTCCCCAATACACATAAGAGAGGGTAAGTCTTACAATGGGGACTCGGGTTCTGGTGACACCCAGGGATTCCCTCACTTTGGAGGAATTTCCCCTCACTTTCTATTTGGCTATGGGATAGGAAGTGAAGAGACATCTCCCCAATAGGATACAGATAGCAAATATAAACCTTACAGGGGTCATAACACTCCCTTACTTGATCAAAAAAATATTTTTAAAGTTGATTTCCAGGAATTCAGCTGCTTTGTAAAAATTCAAGTATAGTTTTGTGCATGAAGCCTTAAACTCATGTAAACACTAGGCACGGCAAGCACTTGAGCGATAATTCATTTGAATAGCCAGAATAAATGATTATTCTCACCAATGAAATTAATTCACACCCAAGTGCTTGAAAATAAATAAAGTTGCGCTCAATACGAGTAGACCATTAAAGTCCAAATGTGTTCATAAAATCCAATACAGCAACACAGGCTGAATAGCAACAAAATAAAAATAAATGAACATAAATAGACATGAACTGAAGTGCTTGCGCTGAACCAAATCCAAAAAAAAACCTCCACCATGTGACATCACCAACATTAAGGTCAAGATGTGTTCTTACCCCAAGTCAGGGGCGGCTCTAGGCTTTGTGAGGCCTTAGGCAAACCTTGACATGGGGCCCCACTCACACCCATGATGGGAAAAATAATTCAAGGACAAGAGCCTCTTCCCCACAACCCTACCCAGTGGTTGTGGGGGTCTGTGGGCAGCCCCAGATCCTGCTCTTTAACCACTTCCAGCCCAAGGACGTCATATGACGTCCTGGACTTTCAGTGGGGATATCTGAAAGATGCCTGCAGCCACAGGCATCATTCAGATATCCATCTCTTCAGCCGGCGAATCCCTGCACCATAAGAATGATCATAGCAGCGGTTCCACCGCTTGATCGTTCTTATAGGTGGCGGGAGGGGACGCCCCCCCTCCCGCCGCCATCCGGTGCTTCTCCGGGCTCTCCTTTGCCATCGGAGACCCTGATAAACGATCCGCCGGCGTCCGATGGAAACCATAGAGTAGACTGGTGACCAGATGGTCACCAGTCATCTCTATGATCGTCGGAGGCCCGGGCGCGATGTTATGACGTCACGCCCGGGTCCTGGAATGTAAACACAGCCGCAATCGCGGCTGAAAGCATTAGATCGGTGAATTTTTTTTCACGATCTAATGCTTTCCAGCCTGGAGGAGAGATGTGGGGTCTTATTGACCCCGCATCTCTCCATAAAGAGTACCTGTCCCGTACCTGTCACGAACCAGAGTACCTGTCACGCCTATGGAGATTTTTAAGTACTGACGTTTGGCGCCATTCCATGAGTGTGCGCAATTTTAAAGCGTGACATGTTAGGTATCTATTTACTCGGCGTAACTTCATCTTTCACATTATACAAAAAAATTGCTCTAACTTTACTGTTTTGTTATTTTTTAATTCACAAAACCGTTTTTTTCCCCAAAAAAAGGTGTTTGAAAAATTATTGCGCAAATACTGTGCGAGATAAAAAGTTGCAATGGCCGGCATTTTATTCCCTAGGGTGTCTGCTAAAAAAACATATATAGTGTTTGAGGGTTCTGAGTAATTTTCTAACAAAAAAATTATTATTTATGCATGTAGGAGAGAAGTGCCAAAATAGGCCCGGTATGGAAGTGGTTAATAACTAAGGGGCGAGGCCCACTGGTGATGTCACCTGGTGAACCCGCTCCCTTGTGATGACATTGACTGAGGGCATACTTGGTCATTGATGTCACAAGGGGTGGTTTCACCGCTATTCACTGTTTTTTAGGGACACTGGTGGCCCCGCTCCTGAGTCAGGGCTCTTAAAGCTGCCTGAGCACATCAGCGTTAAGGTCCCCTGTCCCTCAAAACTGGGGTAATGCATTGGGTGTGTTAGGCGGCCGCGAGGCCCTTGTGAGTGCGAGGCCCTAGGCAACCGCCTAATTAAAGAGCCGCCTCTGCCCCAAGTAATGGATCCTCTATTATGGAAGGTCAAATAGGCATTTCAATATCCCAGTTGTATTAATATGAGATGTAGTGCAGATGATGTGTATCTCATAAGCCGTTCCTCCAGCACTGTGCATAAGCTTCAGAACACCCAGCGATACCCAAAAATAAACAAACAATATTGTAAAAAATATCTTTTTAAAGCTGTTTATTAGATGCCAAATGCACTCAGACAAATTGCCAAAAAGTACAGTGCATAAATAAGAAAGATGCATTAGTCAGTACCGATGCTATAGTTGCGATAACAGGTTTGTGTGTCCTCGCCGGACCGGTTTCGTCACAATTGGACTTCTTCAGGGACATAAGGAACACTTCCTGTCACAGCAATAAATAACAAATGCAACCAGCCAAGCCTCATTTTCTCTAATCAGCCTTAATTAACTTCCTATTCTCCTCCATTGAAAGTGTACGTAAACCCAAATTTTTTTATAATTTTTTTGCTGTCACAATGTAGAGTATAGTCTTGCCCAGTCTTGCCACAAAGAGTTAATCCATCTCTGAGCAATCCTCTTTTCTTTTTTCAGCGAGATAAACGGACAAACAGGAGAAAACTTTTGTCTGTTCTTCCCCCTTGCTGTGAATGACAGGTTATTTACATATCTCATGCACTAGCCTAAGACAGGCATTATTTTTTAATTCCCACCCCCAATCCTTTTCTGAAGTCATGTGGTTACTTTTCTGGATTTTGAATGGATGTTAGTGATCATAGCAGAATTTAGTGTAAGGACTACAAAGGAGAAAATGCATGTTGAGAAGGGGCGTGTAGAGGAGGGCGGGGAGTCTGCTGACATAACAACTCCACCCACCAAGCTCCGGACAACAGACCCACCCACAGAATCTGCAGTTTTCCAGTTCTTATAACAGACAGAATGGAGACATTTGACAGGTAAGGATACATGCAGGAGGCATCTATATCCTTATAGATCAGCACTATGGCAGTAGTTTAGAAAGGATGAGAGTGGGTTTACATCCACTTTAAATATGATTTTCCTGCTTTATTTTTTTGTTCACATCTATTTTATAAAAATAAAAAAAAACAATTAAAACTTTTTTTGTTTGCTTTGTTAGTGAATATTTTTAAACATATACATTAACATATATTTACACATTTCACATTGAAAAAAAAATAAAAATCGATTTATTTCATTTGTAAATGACTTTTCAATGCTTTGTACCATTGCTGACAGCTGACGTGAAAACAAAACAGTTGCGGTTGGTATCATAAATTGGTATCGGCGAGTACAAAAAAAAGTATCGGTACTCGTATTTGTAAAGAAAATTGCATCAGTGCATCCCTACTTAAAAGGCACTGTACTAAGAAAATAACACCCAAGCACTTGGCGTCTTTAACCACTTAAGGACCGCCTCATGTACATATACGTCAGCAGAATGGCACAGGCAGGCACATCAACGTATATATACGTGCCCTGCTTGACGTGGGTCGGGGGTCCGATCTGGACCCCCCCCCCGTACATGCGGCGGTCCCCGTGGCTTCAGGAGCGATCCGGGACGACGGCGCGGCTATTCGTTTATAGTCGCTCCGTCGCGATCGCTCCCCGGAGCTGAAGAACGGGGAGAGCCGTGTGTAAACACGGCTTCCCCATGCTTCACTGTGTCGGCGCATCGATCGCGCCATTCCCTTTATAGGGAAGACACGATCGATGACGTCATTCCTACAGCCACACCCCCCTACACTAGTAAACACACACAAAGTAAACCCTAACTCCTACAGCGCCCCCTGTGGTTAACTCCCAAACTGCAACTGTCATTTTCACAATAAAGAATGCAATTTAAATGCATTTTTTGCTGTGAAAATGACAATTGTCCCAAAAATGTGTCAAAATTGTCCGAAGTGTCCACCATAATGTCGCAGTCACGAAAAAAATCGCTGATCGCCGCCATTAGTAGTAAAAAAATAAAAATAAATAAAAATGCAAAAAAACTATCCCCTATTTTGTAAACACTATAAATTTTGCGCAAACCAACCGATAAACGATTATTGCGATTTTTTTTACCAAAAATAGGTAGAAGAATACGTATCGGCCTAAACTCAGGAAAAAAAAATGTTATATATGTTTTTGGGGGATATTTATTATAGCAAAAAGTAAAAAATATAGCATTTTTTTCAAAATTGTCGCTCTATTTTTGTTTATAGCGCAAAAAATAAAAACCGCAGAGGTGATCAAATACCACCAAAAGAAAGCTCTATTTGTGGGGAAAAAAAGACGCCAATTTTGTTTGGGAGCCACGTCGCACGACCGCGCAATTGTCTGTTAAAGCGACGCAGTCCCGAACTGTAAAAACCCCTTGGGTCTTTAGGCAGCATTTTGGTCCGGGGCTTAAGTGGTTAAACACATCTAAACACATTGACAAGCGTCAAGCATTTTTTCAGCAAAAACGCTGCTGCAAGGAGGAAAGTTGTCTAGGAGAGATGGGCAGACACCCCATGTGCATGAGGATTATAGTATTACTAAACCCACAAAAGTAAATCAGTCTGTATATGCAGTAGAGCATACTTGTTATGTTCACTGTGGAACCTAAGGGATTAATCCTCTGCATTGATTCTGTCTTTTCTGATTTTCCTCTCCTTTCAGTGTCCCTTGATAATTTCCTGATAACACAGATTCTATGAAGTCAGGCTGCGCATGCTCAGTTTGGTGTGTATAGCTAGAGAGATTTTTTCTTGAGAGAGTGCATGTGATCAGCAGAGAGCCAATCAGCACTGTTCAGACAGAAGGTCAGGGGCCCTGTAGTCTTAACCACTTGCTTACTGGGCACATAAACCCCCTTCGTGCCCAGGCGAAATTTCAGCTTCCGGCACTGCGTCGCTTTAACTGACATTTGCGCGGTCGTGCGACGTGGCTCCCAAACAAAACTGACGTCCTATTTTCCCCGCAAATAGAGCTTTATTTTGGTGGTATTTGATCACCTCTGCGGTTTTTATTTTTTGCGCTATAAACAAAAAAAGAGCGACAATTTAAAAAATATATATTTTTTTTTTACTTGTTGCTATAATAAATATCCCAATTTTTTTTTTTTAAAACTATTTTTTTTCTCAGTTAAGGCCGATATGTATTTTTCAACTTATTTTTGTAAAAAAAAAACGCAATAAGCGACTGGTTTGCGCAAAAGTTATAGCGCCTACAAAATGGGGAACAGAATTATGATTTTTTTATTATTATTTTTTTTACTAGTAATGGCGGCGATCTGCGATTTCTATTGGGACTGCGATATTGCGGCGGACGTATCGGACACTTTTGACTTAAATTTGGGACCATTCACATTTATACAGCTATAAAAATGCACTAATGGCCTGAGGCGTGATGACAGGGCACTCCAACTGCCAGCATGGCCTGAGGCGTGATGACAGGGCACTCCAACTGCCAGCATGGCCTGAGGCGTGATGACAGGGCACTCCAACTGCCAGCATGGCCTGAGGCGTGATGACAGGGCACTCCAACTGCCAGCATGGCCTGAGGCGTGATGACAGGGCACTCCAACTGCCAGCATGGCCTGAGGAGTGATGACAGGGCACTCCAACTGCCAGCATGGCCTGAGGAGTGATGACAGGGCACTCCAACTGCCAGCATGGCCTGAGGAGTGATGACAGGGCACTCCAACTGCCAGCATGGCCTGAGGCGTGATGACAGGGCACTCCAACTGCCAGCATGGCCTGAGGAGTGATGACAGGGCACTCCAACTGCCAGCATGGCCTGAGGAGTGATGACAGGGCACTCCAACTGCCAGCATGGCCTGAGGAGTGATGACAGGGCACTCCAACTGCCAGCATGGCCTGAGGAGTGATGACAGGGCACTCCAACAGCCAGCATGGCCTGAGGAGTGATGACAGGGCACTCTAACAGCCAGCATGGCCTGAGGAGTGATGACAGGGCACTCCAACAACCAGCATGGCCTGAGGAGTGATGACAGGGGACTCCAACAGCCAGCATGGCCTGAGGAGTGATGACAGGGCACTCCAACTGCCAGCATGGCCTGAGGAGTGATGACAGGGCACTCCAACTGCCAGCATGGCCTGAGGAGTGATGACAGGGCACTCCAACTGCCAGCATGGCCTAGGGAGTGATGACAGGGCACTCCAACTGCCAGCATGGCCTAGGAAGTGATGACAGGGCACTCCAACTGCCAGCATGGCCTGAGGAGTGATGACAGGGCACTCCAACTGCCAGCATGGCCTGAGGAGTGATGACAGGGCACTCCAACTGCCAGCATGGCCTGAGGAGTGATGACAGGGCACTCCAACTGCCAGCATGGCCTGAGGAGTGATGACAGGGCACTCCAACTGCCAGCATGGCCTGAGGCGTGATGACAGGGCACTCCAACTGCCAGCATGGCCTGAGGAGTGATGACAGGGCACTCCAACTGCCAGCATGGCCTGAGGCGTGATGACAGGGCACTCCAACTGCCAGCATTAGATATGTGCATTCCCGTTCATACGAATGTTATTTTCGACGGGATTATGAATGAGCTGCATAAAGAACAACCGCAAATACGAACGAACAATCCGACGAAAATACGACAAAACGAAAACAGCAAAAGAACGAAAATTATATTTTGTTTGAATCCTTGTTCTGTTCGTATTTTGATTTTCAGTCGTATGTTCATTGTTCATATGACATCTAACAAAAGATTTTCATTCTGTATTTTGTTTGAATCCTTTTTCTGTTTGTATGTTCATATGACATCTATAACAAAAGATTTGTATTCTGTATTCTGTATTCTGAATTCCTTTTTTCTGTTCGTAATTTGGTTTCAAAATACAGAATGCAAATCTTTTGTTATAGATGTCATTTTCGTTTTTTTGAATGGGCAGTGAGTGTAGTTAGTGAAGCAGCTTCTCTTTTGTGCTGAGTACAGTAGTACAGTAAAGCCAAATAAACTTTTCTGTGGATTTTCGTCTAAAGGGAGAGATCAGTTGGCCAGACTTTTGAACCTGGAACCCAAAAATGGTTTTCTGATGGAGTTTAAAAACGAACGAACGTTCGGTAAATCGATCGTTTTTATGTTTGTTGTTAAAAAAGTCTGACCAAGTGTATGGGGCTTAACAATAGTTAATATGGATGAGCCGCGTGTTGAAAGTGCCACGAATCCCGCGATATATTTACAAAAGTACAAAACGACGAAAATTCACGAAAATTATTGTCTAACAAGTAACGAACATGAATTAAACAGAATAACGAACCATCCCGCATGTACGAAAATAAAGCGGTAACCAAAATACGAAACGATCGGAATACGAAAAAATCGCGTCGTACGAAAAACGAATGGGAACGAACAGGAAAACGGGCGTCTTACGAAAAACTAACAGAAACGAACCTATGGAACGATACGAAACGGAACAAAAAAAAACGAAAAAAAATTCTGTGCACATGTCTACTAATTACTGTATAAATGTGACTGGCAGGGAAGGGGTTAACACTAGGGGGTGAAGAAGGGGTTAAATGTATTCCCTGGGTGTGTTCTAACTGTGTGGGGCGAGGGGGGTGACTGGGGGAGGTGACCGATGCTGTGTCCCTATGTACAAGGGACACAGATTGGTCTCCTCTCCTCTGACAGCACGTGAAGCTCTGTGTTTACACACAGAGCTCCACGTCCCTGCTGTGTTCCCGACGATCGCATGTACCCGGCGGACATCGCGGCCGCCAGGTACATGCATCGGCTTCCCAGCGATGCACCGGGACTTGTAGTGCAAAGTGTATTTGCCTTTCGTAAATGACCCCCTAAGTGACACTTTTTGAGGACCAGCGACACCAATACAGTGATCAGTGTTAAAAAAACGCACTGTCACTGTATAAAAGATAATAGGGTTGCCACCTTTTTTTCAGGTCAAACCCGAACACTTTAGCTGCACACAGCAATTGTTTTTATAGTATAAACTATATATACAGTATATGTATTTGGGAATTAAATACTATTTCTAATCATATGACGTTAATCATAAGAGTCCCCCTTTACATCAGAGTCCACAGAGTTCCCCTTGTACAATTGAACTCGCAGGTTCCCTGTGAGGGAGAACTATGGGACCTCTAACATTAGGGATGCTCTGGGAACCCTGATTTAAGGGGGAACACTGCGTAATATGATGCTCAGAGAGAACTCTGATGTAAGGGGTAATATTGTGGCCTCTGGTGTAAAGGGGAACTGTGATATAAGGGGTGCTCCGAGAACCCTTAGTGTACTCACTCTGAGGCAGGAGAGAGAAGGGGGGAGACTTCAGTCACAGATAGTGATGGATGGTGAGCTTACTCAACCCTTGGCAGTGAGCACCTCTCATCCAGATGTATCTGAGGCTGCTGGACTTTACATTTCTGCCCCCCACTTTCCTTTTCTGAGGCACAGTGCCGGGGATTGGAGTGTGGGCAGACTCATAGGGGTAGGGGTGGGGGGAAGAGGAGCAGATCAAGTGGGGGGGTTGTTATTGCTGGCTTTGGGCAGTGTGAAAGAGAGTGTAACAGACACCCTCAGCTTAGACAGCTGGAGACAGCAACCCTGCTGGGAGGCCATAGTCCGGTCTAAATAATGTGTTTTCCGGTTTCAGGCAATTTGGAAACCCTGATTTCCCGATCAGCTGGTGTGACGTCACCATGGCGCATGTGCACATTGTAGGAGGCAATTTTTGACGGGAGATACCATTTCAAGGGCACAATTGAAAGCTATACAAACAGTGAAGGAAGACCGTAGTTGTCAGATTGTGCCTCGCTGTTGCGGCGCGGGTTTACAGTGTGCTCAAAGTCTGGTTTTGTCTGTGTTGCAGGGCAAGTTTGGTGTGCTGAACGGCGGGTTTTGCAACACAACCCGCCCTGCAACAGCGAGGTCTCCCTCCACTCTTTGCATAGCTTGTAATTGTGGCCGTCAAATGGTATCTCCCATTGAAAAATGCCTCCTACGATGTGCGCATGCGCTATGGTGGCATCACGCTAGCTGATCGGGAAATGAGATGGAGTGCCCTTTCCGTGCTGCACATGCGTGAGCACTTTTCGATGGAGGGCACTGTTCAATAGAACACTGGTAAGCTGGAGATCTTTCCCATCTCCCAGCCTGCATACAGAGCCATAATGCTTATAAAGGCGAGGCGATAAGGGTGTGCCCAGGCACACCCTGTACACCTATGAATTGTAGTATTTTTAGATGAGGTGGTGGGGTGAGGCATGTTAGTCATTGCCCTAGAATTTACATGCTTTGGCCCAATCTAAACAATAGCTATAGAGCTACGTCTTATAAAGTTTCCTGTTTTGCAATAAAGTTTCACACAAAAAAAAAAATCATATGCGTCATTGACAAGCTGTAGCTTGCTTCCGTGCGCGCTGGCGTCACGGAGTGACAGGTCGGTGTTCTCGGCGCCTGCGCATTGGAGCGTCGGGTAAGGCGGGGCAGCGCATGCGCGCTCTGGCGACCAGGACGGGGACTGTGTAGTGCGCGTTCATGAGTGTCCGCGCCGCCGCTGCGTCGTGCCGTCTGTGTCTGTGTGTGTGAAGGGGGGGAGATGGACCGCGGGCGCTTGCCCCATTAATACACCCAACATACCGAGGAGCGGAGTGCGCTGCCATTGTCCTCTTATTAGGTAGTGATAAAGCGGGGTCCCTCCCCCCGCAGTGCCCGAGCCGCGCCCGCTCACCCACCGGGGGTCACTTGTCAGCCGCACTCTCCTCGCCTCCACACCCCACTCACACACAGCATTGATGGTAATGTATGCAAGGAAACAACCGAGACTCAGTGATGGGTAACCGAGCTTCTTCCTCCTCTCTGCTCCCCCCTCCCCTCCTCCTCTTCTCAGGCGGAGACGCCATTTTTTACTGCGAACCCCCCCCCCCCCCCTTCACCTCCCCCCCTTCATTTCCTGCCCGGTGTGATGTCCGAACCCCCTAACCGTCTTCTCTCTTCTCTCCTCACAGCTGTCACGACCGAAGGGACTCCCAACCCTACCAGGTACATGGTGCGCCGCCGCTACTCTAGCTCAGGCTTCGGCCTGGAGTGTAGGCCTCAGTGCGGAGATCACGGGGCTCCCCCTTCCTGATCAGCCCGGCTTCCGGCTACGGGGCAGGCCGAGGCCTCCTGTCTATTAGCGCCCATAGAGCAGTGTATGAGGTGACACCGGGCCTGGGGGAGCCGATCCCGGAGGGGGGGGGGGGTGTTATCCTGTGGAGAGGGGCAGTCACTGCTGGAGGACTACAAGGACTAGCATTCTGCACTGACACATGAGTGAGCATGCTGGTGATTGTAGTACTCCAAGAGCTTACTGGCCTGCTGGTAGTTGTAGTACACCAGTACATAATCCCTGCCATAGGTGATCTGGGGAAAGAGGCTTTAGGATATTAGATTATAATAGACTAGCCCTGGGGAAAGTGCATTCTACTGGAGAACTACATGATCCAGGTTGCAGCATTGGCTTAGAGCAGTGTGCATGCTGATAGTTGTAGTACTCCAGTACTTGGAGGTTGTTGAACTTCCTGTTATAGGTGATCGGAGTGTCGTCCTAGTGATAATGAGGCCCCCGTTCACACTTGTGCGACTTGGGACTCCAAAGTCACATGACAAGTCGTACCCCATGATTTCCAATGATAACCATTCATATCTGTGCGACATCAGAGTAGTCCCTGTACTCCTTTGGTCTCATATCTGTGCGACATCAGAGTAGTCCCTGTACTCCTTTGGTCTCATATCTGTGCGACATCAGAGTAGTCCCTGTACTCCTTTGGTCTCATATCTGTGCGACATCAGAGTAGTCCCTGTACTCCTTTGGTCTCATATCTGTGCGACATCAGAGTAGTCCCTGTACTCCTTTGGTCTCATATCTGTGCGACATCAGAGTAGTCCCTGTACACCTTTGGTCTCATATCTGTGCGACTTCAGAGTAGTCCCTGTACTCATTTGGTCCGACTTTGATGTGTGTTGAGGTCCAAAGACCTCAAAGTTTACACGGGTATTCCCTGAAATCACGTAACTTTGAAGTCACAGTAGTGTGAAAGGGTCGGAAGTCTTCAGTTTATTAGATTAAAATATTAAGCTAGGCCTACGGAAAGCTGATTCTTCGGGAGGACTACAGGATCCAGCTTGCAGCAGTCACGTATAAAAGCGTGCGTGCTGGTAGTTGTAGTACCTCAGTACTTGGAGTTTACTCAACTCCACTTCCTGCTACATTGTCGTCCTAGTTGTTTATATAATTTTATTTTGGTGAGAATAAGTCATCTGTTAGAAAATAATATTAGGATAGGCCTGGGGAATGCAGATTCTGCTGGACTACATGATCCAGCTTGCAGCACTCACTTAGATGAGCGTGCTTGCTGGTAGTTTTAGTGCCTCAGTTTTTAGAGATTACTCTACCCCACTTCCTAGTACAGTGTCATCCTAGTAGAGTAAAACCTTGGTTTGAGAGCGTTTTGCAAGCCAAGCAAAATGTTTTAATACACTTTTGCCTTGATATACAAGCGATGTCTTGGTAAGAGTAGCGTCATGTCACAACTGGGTATAAAAAGAAGAGAGGCGCCTCTAAGTGTAGCAATATTGTTACATTTAATGAAGGTACAACATTTAGCAACTTATTGCTACACTTAGAGGTGCCTCTCTTCTCTTTTATACCCTGTAATAAAAATGCTTTGATATACAAGTGCTTTGGATTACAGGCATGTTTCTGAAAAGAATTATACTCACAAACCAAGGTTTTGCTGTAGTTTATTTTATAGTATAATTTTATACTGGTGAGAATGTCATCTGTTAGATTTAAATATTAGGATAGGCCTGGGGAAAGCAGATTCTGCTGGAGGGCTTGTAGCACTGGCTTAGAGGAGCGTGCTTGCTGGTAGTTGTAGTACCCCAGTCCTTGGATCTTATTGAACTTGTTTCAGGTGTCCTAGTGGAGAAAGTTTTCAGTGCGGCAGATTTATTATTAGGAAAGTGTGTTCTACTGGAGGATTACATGGTCCAGGGTTGGCTTAGAGGAGCATGCATGTTGGTAGTTGTAGTGCCCACAGTGCCCTAACGCTAACCAAACTTCATGTTACACGTCATCTTAGTAGCTTATTTTATAGAATTTTATCCTGGTAAGAATAATTCGTTAGATTAATATATTCGATTAGGCCTGGGCAAAGCACATTCTGCTGGAGGACTACATGATCCAGCTTGCAGCATTGGCTTAGAGGAGTGTGTTTGCTGGTAGTTGTAGTACCCCAGTCCTTGGAGATTACTAAACTCCACTGGTACAGTGTCATCCTAGTAGTTTATTTTATAGAATTTTATTCTGGTAAGAATAAGTCATCTGATAGATTAAAATATTAGGATAGGCCTGGGGAAAGCAGATTCTGCTGGGGGGCTACATGATCCAGCTTGTAGCACTAGCTTAGAGGAACGTGCTTGCTGGTAGTTGTAGTACCCCAGTACTTGGCGCTTATTGAACTTACTGTTACAGGTGTCCTAGTGGAGAAAGTGTTTTCATTGCTGGAGATTTATTGGAGGACTACATGGTTGGCTTAGAGGAACATGCATGCTGGTAGTTGTAGTGCCCCCAGATGAACTTCATTTTAGTGTCATCCTAGTAGCTTATTTTATAGAATTTTATCCTGGTGAGAATAAGTCATCAGTTTGTTAGATTAATATATTAGACTAGCCCTGGGGAAAGCGCATTCTGCTGGAGAGCTACATGATCCAGCTTGTAGCACTGGCTTAGAGGAGCGTGCTTGCTGGTAGTTGTAGTACCCCAGTACTTGGAGCTTAGTAAGTTTCCCATTGCAGGTGATCAGTGTCCTAGTGAGGACAGATCCTACAGTGTAGTAGGTTTAATTATTATTTTAGTCCTAGGGAAAGCTGATTCTGCTGGAGGACTACATTGTCCAGTGTTCAGCAATGGCTTGCGGTAGGGGTTGTGCTAGTAATTGCAGTGCCCCAGTTGATGCTCACTGAACCTTCTTATTTTAGGTGAGTGGAGTGTCCTTCTGTTAATAAGACTTCAGTTTATTGAATTAAAATATTAATGTAGTCCTGGGGAAAGCCGATTCTGCCGGAGGATCGCATGGTCCAGTATAGAGTAGTGTTTTAAAGTGAAGGTCCACACAAAAATAGAACCTCCGCTGTCCGGATTCCTCCTCCCCTCTGGTGTCACATTTGGCACCTTTCAGGGGGGAGGGGGTGCAGATACCTGTCTAAGACAGGTATTTGCACCCACTTCCGGGCATAGATAGCCACATTGTCTGCGGTATCTACGCTACACCCCCCCTGTCTTCTGGGAAACACATGTCCCAGAAGAAAGTGGGGACCATTCAGATTGCGCAGCGCGACTTGCGCATGCACAGTAGGGAACCAGGAAGTGAAGCCCCAAGGCTTCCGAGAGCCGAGCTGTAGATCAGCTTCGGGTGCCGACATCACTGGCGCGCTGGACAGGTGAGTGTCCTTATTTTAAAAGTCAGCAGCTGCAGTATTTGTAGCTGCTGACTTAAAAAAAAAAAAAAAAAAAATGCGGACCTCCGCTTTAAACAAGTGTCTATGCTAGTAATTATAGTACCCCAATACTTGGTATTCACCAAACTGAACTCTGTTATAGGTGATCTGAGTGTCTTGGTGGGGAAAGTGTCTTCAGGATTTTGGATTAATATATTGGTATAGGCCTAGGGAAAGTGTGTTCTGCTGTCGGACTACATTATTATTATAAAAGATTTATATAGCGCCAACAGTTTGCGCAGCGCTTTACATGAGGGCGCACACTACAGTTACAATACAATTTGATACAGGAGGAATTACAGGGCCTGCATGGTCCTCAATTGGCTTAGTGCGTATGCTGGTAGTTGTAGTAGTGTTTTGGTTAATGCCTATTAAACCAAATTCCCTGTTATAGGTCATCTTTGTGTCCTGGTGGGGAAAGCGACTTTAGCATATTAGATAAATATATTGGTACTTTTGAGCTTACTGAACTTTCTGGTACAGGTGTTCAAGTGTGTCCTAGTGGAGAAAGTGTTTTCTGTGCAGTAGATATATAATTAGTATAGGTCTGGGGAAAGTGTATTCTGCTACATGGTCCAGAGTTGGCTTAGAGGAACGTGCCTGCTGGTAGTTGTGGTGCCTCCCAGTACCTTAGAGCTAACTGAACTTCCTGTTAGAAGTCATCTTAGTGTCCTCCTAGTAGCTTATTTTATAGTAGAATTTTATCCTGGTGATAAGTCGTCAGCCTATTAGATTAATATTTTGGGCTAGGCCTGGGGAAAGTGGATTCTGCTGGAGGGCTACATGATCCAGCTTGCAGCATTAGCTTAGAGGTGCATGCTTGCTGGTAATTGTAGTGCCCTAGTTGTGGCGCTTCTGTAGTTGATGCTCAATGAATCTTCGCTATGGAGAAGACTCCATTCCAATCGGCAGGGGATCCACTCCCAGGTTGGAGCAGAGCAAGCTTATGACAAATCCGTGTGCTCTGTTTCTGCAGAGCGGACAAGGACAGAGCCCACTCTGCCCCATCGGTGGCCGGATGTAAACGGACTCCGCTGTCCATTTACACCGGACTACCTCCAATCCAACCTACCTAGGAGGAAGACGGATCCTCTTCCATTGGTTTTTAGTGGACCAGTTCAGAGGTAGGTGGGTGTAAACAGACAAAAGTCCATTTACACCTGCCTGTCCCAGTACTCCGAGATTACTGAAATTCCTGTTACAGGTGATTTGTGTCCCAGTGAGGACAGATTCTTCAGTGTAGTAGATTTAATAGTATGGTCCTGGGGAAAGCTGATTCAGCTGGAGCACTACATTGTTCAGTGTTCAGCAATGGCTTAGAGTAGGGGGCTTGCTGAAAATTGTAGTACCCCGGTTGTGGTAACTAGTTGGTGCTCACTGAACCTTACTTCATATTACATGTGATCTGACGAGGAAAGGTCTTCAGTTTGAGATTAAAATATTAATAAAAGCCTCTGGGAAAGCTTATTCTGCTGGAGGACTACATTGGTGCAGCATTGGCTTAGAGCAGTATGCATGCTGGTAATTGTAGTACCCCAGTACTTAATACTCAGTGAACCAAACACCTGGTTATATATGGTCTTAGTGTTATCTTGGTGCTCTCATGAATTTTATTTTGGTGAAGAGTCTTAAGTGTCTTAAGTCTTAACCCTGTTGAACTATATGGTCCAGCATGCAGCATTGATGCAGTGTGTACTTGTGTGTTTGACAGTTGTAGTGCCCCAGTTGTGGTACCTCTGTAGTTCAGGGGTTGACAAATTTGCTTGGAATCTAGGAGCCAGCTAAAAAAGTTAGGAGCCAGAAAATGCGCCCCGTCGCGACGAGCTTGCGCGCAGAAGCGAACACATACGTGAGCAGCGACCGCATATGTAAACAGTGTTCAAACCACACATGTAAGGTATCGCCGCGATTGGTAGAGCGAGAGCAATAATTCTAGCTCAAGACCTCCTCTGTAACTCAAAACATGCAACCTGTAGAGTTTTTTAAACGTCGCCTATGGAGATTTTAAAGGGTAAAAGTTTGACGCCAGTCTACGAGCGGACGTAATTTTGAAGCGTGACATGTTGGGTATCAATTTACTCGACATAACATTATCTTTCATAATATTAAAAAAAATGGGGATAATTTTACTGTTGTCTTATTTTTTAATTAAAAAAAGTGTAATTTTTTCCCCAAAAAAGTGCGCTTGCAAGACCGCTGCGCAAATACGGCATGACAGAAAGTATTGCAACGATCGCCATTTTATTCTCTAGGGTGTTAGGATAAAAAATATATATAATGTTTGGGGGTTCTAGTTAGAGGGAAGAAGATGGCAGTGAAAATAGTGAAAAATTACATTAGAATTGCTGTTTAACTTGTAATGCTTAACTTGTAATACCAACGGCCACCACCAGATGGCGCCAGCTTACACATCTGGTGGTAATAACTTGTAATACCAACGGCTCACCACCAGATGGTGCCAGCTCACAAAAAAAAAAAAAATTTTTTTTTTTTTGTCGCCAGGACCCTATTTCTAGTCGCCATGGCGACCTGGCGCCCGGGATTTGTCGACCCCTGCTGTAGTTGATTTTCATTGAACTGAACTCTGTTACAGGTGATCTGTCATCCTAGTGCTTTCCAGAATTTTATCCTGGTGAAATGAGTCTTTAGGGTATTGATGTATCATAGGTGTAGATCTGGAGAAAGCTGACCCTGTTGAAGTACATGGTCCAGCATGCAGCATTGACCTAGAGGAGCTTGCAATTGTAGTGCCCCACTTGTAGTAACTATGCATTTGATTCTCATTGAGCCTAACTGCCTGTTGCAGGTGATCTGAGTGTCACCAAAATTTCTTGCAGAATTTTGTCCTGGTTTGAAAAAAGGCCATCCCCGACATGAAAGTGATTATTGCAATTGGCTATAGCAGCTTCCAGCCATAATTGTAAGTAAATCCGGCAGATTGGTCGTACCCAAGTTGATCACTCGACTTGGTACATTCAGATCAATCAACTTGGTACATTGTCTGCCCATACAAAGTTTTAATCTAGGCCTGTTCCTGCTGAACCCGATGAGATTTGAACAGTTTATGGCTGGCTTCAGTGTGCGTTATGTTAATTGTTTAACCCCAGTTGTGGTACTTTTGCAGTTTTGCTCACTGAACCCAACTTTCTGTTACATGTGATCAGTGTCCTAGTGGTGGTCAGAATTGCCTTAGGTGATCATCATTTTATCAACAGCACTTGAATTATCTCACCATACCTAGCAGTGGGACACACAAGTCGATATCTCGTTATGGCTGGTGAATTGTGGTCTTAAATCCCAGTAAATGTCCCAACCTAGATTTTTATTAATGTTTTGGATATCTTTTCCACCTATCTTGCACAGTTGACCCAGGATAGTGGTGGTCAACTTGCAAAGTATTGGGGGCTCAACTGTGGCCCCTGTCTTTGCCCCCTAGGCGGCACGTAATACTCATCATGTCATGCTACAGAAGACTAAATGAGGCACTGACCCCACTCCCAGTACTGTACAGTCCGGTCCATGGGCCACTCTGCAAGTAACGAGTGACTGCATTGGTCCTAGCAGTCAGGAGTGGGAAACACCTAGGAGGATGGAAGATGAAATAATTGGACAGTTTCCTTCAGTTCCTAATTTCATTTAGAGAGCCTGTGTATTTCGCCTACATTCATTTTAATGTGTAAAAATGTGATGTACATAGAGCTGCACGATTGTTAATTTGTGATCTTGATTCAACCCCCCCCCCCCATGATCTTAATCTGGCATTACCACGATTCTATGTAAGGCTCCTTTCACATTAGGCGGACTCCGTAGCCTGCTAACTCAGCGGGAGATCTGTTTACTGATCTCCGCTGAGCCGGTGGATGACAAGCACCTCTCTCCTCACTGAGCAGGGAGTGGCTTGTGCAGCGCTGCTCTCTCCTATGGAGCGATCTGATGAAAACAGACAGCATGTCCGTTTTCATCAGATCTTATCCGATCCGCCAATACGTCTGATTTTGGCGGATCGGGTCGCATGTCAGCGGACATAGGACTGTATGGAGCGGTCGTTCAGGTCTGCCGTCAAAACTGACAGGCGGACCTAAAGGGGCCTAACAAGTGCGGCGCATTTCTCTGGTCACTCACAGCTGTCAAAACAAATAAAAACAGTCTGGCAAATGTTTATCAACATTACTCATTGTTGAGAGATAAAAGGAAACATTGTTACGTTTAGTTCTTTTAGGTCAAAGTTGCAATATTTTGTCACACTGTATCTGCACAGCTGTCTTTCCAAACACAGTTTTTTGGGAGGGAAATGTACACTTGAACAAAAAAACTAAACAGTAAAGTTAGTCCAACTTTTTTTGTATTAATGAGAAAGATATGCCGAAAATCGTGATCTTCTAAGCAAAACAATCGTGATTTTCATTTTGTCTAGAATCGTGCAGCTCTAACAAGCTATTTATACTAGTGTAAATTTATTGTTATTAAAAATAGATGCAGCACTGCAAAGTCCAGCATGCAACCATAGCTTGAAGCAGAGTACATACTGGTATTTGTTGTAGCAGTAGTTTATGCTTACTAAACCTGTTTTCTGGCTGATCCAGAGTTGCAGTTCTTAGTATGGGCCTGCCAAAGAGAATTCTGCAGGAAGACTAAATAGATCATCATGGAGCAGGGATCTTCAATCTACAGCCCTCAGGCTGTGCTAGAACTACACTCCACATGAAGCATTTTAAAAATCTGACATTCACAGACATGACTAGGCATGATGGGAATTGTAGTTCCTGAACAACTGGAGGGCCATAGTTAGAAGACCCCTGATCTGGATGGAGGATGGTGCTTGGTAGTAATTGTAGGTGCCTTGGCAGTTTATACTTTCCGAGCCCTACAGATAATTTAATGTAAAACTTTGAAGATCCAGTGTGCAGTGTTGGTTCTGATAGTTAGCGCTTCCTGCATCCCCACTATAGCTGTCATATTGTGTATCTCACTATTCATGAGGTTATGACTGGCGGGTTGCAGTCCTAAATCCCAGCCATAGCTTGTGTGCACTAGT
The DNA here is from genome assembly GCF_905171775.1 of Rana temporaria. Classification (NCBI taxonomy): domain Eukaryota; kingdom Metazoa; phylum Chordata; class Amphibia; order Anura; family Ranidae; genus Rana; species Rana temporaria. The sequence continues at coordinate 54,171,977 of NC_053493.1, forward strand.
GTTTACCTGCGAGTTAAATGCACATCAAACTCGGGTCAGCAGATTTACCTTGCTGGTACACTGTGTGCAGTTCTGAAGCTGCCTCCATATGTCATACTTGATTTTCATCTATGTTGCAGACAAGCAGGTCAGATGCAGCTTTTTGTATACAATTTTTGATTTTGAGCAATGGTGTGCTCAAGCACTTAAGCTCACGTTGGCAACAACCATGAACACAAACTCTGTATGCCCCACTCTAGATTTTAGTGTTGGATTAGTAAATCTGAAGTTTCTAGAGACCTGTTTAGCCTAGCATGTCCAGCTGACGGTGGTAATTGTTAGCAGTTTGACAGTTCCTTCACATTCTGTACCTGACTTTTTACTGGAGAACCTACAGTACATCATCCAACTGCATCTTATTTAGCTTTGTTTTCCATAGGGAAATGTTATAATTATTTGTACCAGCATAACTTATTAATATCAGTATGGGAATAGATAAAAGTGAAATTTCTGGAGAAATAAAATGTCCAGCATACAGGATAGTTTTAGGGGCTGCTTTGGTATCTCTGGCAATAATTTATTTTGAATTTGGAAGACTAAAATGGATAACATTTTACTTTTTTTGTTTTAAAGTACTTTTAAAAAAACAAAACAAAAAATAATGGTTGAGAAGTCCTATTTTAAACATGTCTTTTCTTATTTTAACATGGCTAAAAACCCAATTTCTAAGATAACATATTAAAGCTCCTTAGCTACTGAGCATAAGAGAAGACATCTGATGTAAAAAATGTATATGAAACATCTAAAACTTAGGCTGCAAGGCTCGGGATGCATCATAATAGATGTTTTGTACTTGCTGTTAGTGGTACCCATAGCAAATGTGAAGTAGTTTTGCTGGAATGGGATGTTTCCCAGCAGTCTTAAAATGATTGTCATGAGAAAACTACAGGGGCTGCCATTGTTGTATTTACTGTATGTATACTTGTTCTGAGGCAATGGCATTTATAGTGGAACTAAAGTAAAAAATACCTGTTTCAGCGTTCTGACACCTGCAAGGCATTTTCTTCCCTAGTTGCCTGTCTTCGGCAGTCTTAACATCACACCTGCTCAGTGTACATTCTACAAAGGATTGCAAACAGGCAGGTAAGTGTATTTTATTGCAGAAGAGATGTTTCAATTCTGCAATAAAGATCCTGCCTTTTCGCACATCTATTTTTTTTTTTTTTTTTTACTTTAGTTTCCCTTTTACGCCAAAGCCTCAATGTGACAGCCAGAGGGAATTAATGGTAGACACTTAAATTTAGTATTATCTGCTTTTTTTATTTGAGGATTTCCTGCACAGTTGCAAGCTAATTTAGGGCTTTTGTGTATAAAAATGTGTTTTGCTTATGCTTGTGAAGGATCTGGAATGTGACTTTCTCCATGTGGTGGCACCAGTAGAATCCTTAGGTATGCGTAAACTGAGAGATAAGTGACTAGTAGATTACACAGGGAGGTTTCTCTTGCACCTGTTAACAGAGTAAAGCTGCAGGAAGTTGAGGGAATGGCAAGTATGTTTTGCTTCAGAAAGGAGGTTACAGCGAACCTTTTACTCAAAAGCATGTTTGATGCAAAGCTCTGGTTTAAAGAGTAACTCAACTTTCGTTGAGGGGAAAAAAAAAAACTTTTCCCTCTGGGTGATCTATGTACATTACAAGGATCATAACAAACTTTGATGCAGATTCCCACCCTTTGTTTTTCTGAAGAAATCCTTGTGTAGGTGTAAAGTGAATCTAATGAGAGTGGTTTCATTTATCAATCAGCTGCTGCACGTGCAGGGCTCTAATGAGGAAAGCTGCAGGGTTTGCATCCCTTTAGATGTTTTTTCCTATTGGGAGTATTCCACTAAAAATTACATTTTTGTTGCAGGGGATGCCGGGAAATCTGATTTGTATCTTGGTGCAGACTTCTGGGAAAATCAGTGAGCCAATCACACAAGCAGGAAATTGTTTCTAGGGGGGGGGGGGGGGGTACTGTACACAGTCTAAGTACAGAACACCTCTAGGTAGCCATATTGCAATTTACAGAAAATGACAGAGCTGCAGATTGAAAAGGAAAAGTAATTTTGAACCAATTACAGTATGACTTGAGTCGCAATTGCATATACCAGATTATTACTTTTTCCACAAAACCTTTTAAATTTGGTTTGCTAGTTTGGGTTAATGCACTTTGCACATCGTTCATGCTGTTTGTGGTTTCACTAGATACGCTCTTTTATTTGCTTTGTCCACCATGCTGGATCCTAAGCTTTTTATTTTTGTTCTTTACTAGAATATAAAGGCTAGAATCTAATTGGTTAATATATGCTCCTCTTTTTAAGATTGAGCATTAGATTATTATGCATCTGTCTAAATTGATTTAATGCAAAGTAAGAGCACAAATCTAATGGGCAACTACAGGTCCAAGAGTGCAACATTTGCAGGTAGTAAAGATCAGCAATTTAAAATCATCTTTAGTTTTTACAGGCAATGCTGTCTGTTGCTTTAAATAGTCATTCCTGCACACAAGGCAGTGTGGTACTATTGGCTTACTTGTACAGGATGAAGTGATAGTGTCTCTGTAGAGGGCCCCTCAACCTTATATTCACCTCGCTGGTCCTGCAACCACACTGCCTGGTGCTTCTCAGTATGGAGTAGCAAGTGACTTTGCTCTAGCAGCCAATTGCTAAGCCCTAGCAATATTACAATTTTATAAAATTTTCTTGGAAATTTGGCACTACTTTATTTTTTATTTTTAGATGTAGGTTTTGTGACCCCAACGTACGAACTTCACTTTTTTTTTTAAAGACAAAAGAAAAAAAACAATACTTTCCTGCTTAAAGGGGTTGTAAAGGTTAGTTTTTTATTTTCCAAATAGGTTACTTTAAGCTAGTGCATTGTTGGTTCACTTAACTTTTTCCTTCAATTTGCCTTCTAAATGTATTTTTCTTTGTTTTCTTTGTCTGAATTTCTTACTTCCTGTTCCTCCTCAGTAAGGTGTTCAGTAAGCTGTTCTAAATGACTTTCCACCGCTCAGATGATGGAAAGCTTACTGAGGAGATGCAGATAGTGAGAATTTCAAACAAAGAAAAAAAAAACATTTAGAAGGGAAATCGAAGGAAAAGGCAAGTGAACCAACAATGCACCAGCTTAAAGGAACCGATTTAGAAAATAAAAGACAAACATTTACTTAAGTGTTCCTTTCACACATTAACCAAGCTTTACTGCTGGTCCATACTTGGATTCCTCTAGATATTGAAATTCAAAGATTGAAAGGTTTTGCTTTATTATAATCGCATGACCTGTACTAGTCTGTTCCTCTGCATTTCTTTAACTATAAACCTATCTTTGTAGAGATTTACATTCCAGAGTGCGCTGATAAGACTGTCATTGCAAACAGACTTCCAGTAATTGGTATGCAAGCTGTATGCATAATTCTTGAGGCAGTAAGCCAACTACTGGAGTAGGGAAATTTAGATTTCTTGATGATTTTAGTTCTGATTGTAAAAAAGATAATTCCTTTCCTTGCACTTTTAGGCCGGGTTCACACATCTTCGGCCATGGTTTCCAGCATGGGGTCTGCTGCATCCCTGTTCACTGGTTCAGGTGCGACTCAGGTCTGAATTTACGCCTGAATTCGCACCTGAACTGAAAGATGCACAGGAAGGACCCTTCTAAAATCCAGCCCGCCTTGGACCTCTGTGAACCGGCTCCGTTGAGAGCCGGTCACACTTTCCTGTCATGCAAATAGGACGCGGGGACACCCAAATCCAATCCACATATGTGAACCCAGCCTTAGAAAATAAGCACTTTAAAAATAATTTTTTTTTTTTTTTTTTAATGCGAGAATGCAATTGACAGAGTGGCTACTACATTTGTGCACTAAAACAAAGCGTAACCATGTGCAGTTTTAGTACAGCTTGGTAACAAATTAGCAGCGCTGGGGTCCAGGGGTGAATCGTAAGAAACACTTGGATGGATAGTGGTCGATCAAATAGTCAAAAGGTAGAGGAAAAGGGGGGAAGCTTCAGTCAATAGATTATTAAACATATTGCAGGTTAGGTGCGGGGTAAGACATAAGTTGGGTCATTAAGAAAATAAGCTCTTTAAATTTTGAATAATGGCTCACGTGACCAATCATTTTTCATCCTACACATACTCTCTGGATATAAGATAAGCAATCAATGGCATTGATCGTGATTTGGAATAAATATCCAATACTCAAATGTTAGTCCCTTTTAACCCTGTATAAATGGTGATTGAAAAAAATTTGAATTGCACAAGTATTGTCTTTTTGTTTTAGTGAATATTTAGAGAGCTTATGTTTTTGTTCTTTTCAGACACTCAAATATTCATCAAAGGGACACCCAAGCAGTGGTGAACACCGTCATGACAAAATGCGTGACTCTACAGATCCATCTCCCCCAAACAAGATGCGAAGATCAGACAGCCCTGAAAAATATGCTGACAGTGCTGGACATGGGAAGGCCAAGAGTATGCACGTTCACAGGGTCCGAGAGAGAGATGGAGGTACGTTCCAGTTTACACACCTTTTTTAAATGAATAAAAAAAAAATATTCACCCAGAATGGATAATTTCAAAATTTTTAGCAAGCTTCATTTGAAGTACCATTAAAACAAAACTCCATGAATTTTTTTATACTTAGGTTGGTCGGTCTTGGCTCATTGTAAGTGTCAATACTGTGTGTAATATTGAGAGGGCCGCTGAAAATCACTGTAGCACAGTCCATGCTGCATACAGTGCTATCCATGATCTGGATGCTGCTCCCATGTCTTCCTCTGCACACCAAACACGAGCATATATATCGCTGTATGAAAGTGTGCTATAACATTCACACACAGATGTATCTATATCTAGATATCTATCTCAAACTGTTTTATTCACTCATTAATTATAGGTACACATTCCCACTATGGGTGCTGATACTGACCACTTCTCACAAGCATCCCACTAGTAGATTCTTAGAGTCCCAACTTGCAGTCCTCCAATGCGACGTGGATATAATTGTTCTCTATTTAATAAGCCCATTTTTTTTTTCCTGTTCGTATCTTTCTCCTTGAGTGTCCAGCCTGTTTGTATCCCCACAAATCCTGCTTGGATGGATCTCTTGCAGTTGTTTTGGACCTTTGGCACCCCTGGATGCTTCACTGAATGCTGGCTAGCTATCTATGCATACAGAGATTTTTAGCATGCCCAGTGGCCATGTGGATATCGCTCCTGGATACATTGGTCTAGTTGAGCTTGACTTATGTATGCAAAAAATAATTCCTGGAATTCTGCTTTAACTCTCTTCAGTAGAAATGGATATTTACCTTACTATGTCTTTTCCCAATGTGATTGGAAATGGGAGGGTCTGCCTTAATTTCAATAGCTGGACTATTGTAGTGCTGTAATAAACAAGAGGATCATCTGTATCTTTGTCTGTGATCACTTAATCTCTCAGAAAAAATTGAACTCCGACTGTAGGGGCTGTGCTCTACACAGATGTCTGAGAAAATTAGCGTGATAATCCTCAAAGTAGTAAGTTGGGTTTCTGGAGGAATTCTTCACCAGCACTGTGTACAGAATTCCCCCAGTTAAGCATATTGCAAGAATGTGATATTTGTTGACTGTTTAAAAATAAAAATGGCTTCTGCAGATTAAAAAATGTAATAAAAAATAAAATGTGGAGTTGCAAAAACTGATGTGCGACCTAATCCCCCCCCCCCCAAAAAAACAGCTGTTCCACTGCTCTCAGCTTTGACGTCATATGCAAGATCAGCAGTCTGAAGGCGGCAAAGACCTGCCCCCATTTTGAGGTGTTGTAGAAAGGACCCTCTTCCCCTTGATGCAATTGGGGAGGTACAGGTGTTTGGCTGCTATGGGATGGGGATGAGTTGGTGTGCTCGTCTAAGGGGTGGTGATAGATATATATTTTTTTATATACACTGGAGTTCAGTTTTAATGTTGTCTACAGTATTTGTCTGCAAATCACATGCTGGGATCAGGGGACCCCAGTGGTGAGAAGTCCCCACAATATAATTTCTATTTTTAGCCTTGAACCAGTCGCAGTCTGCAAGCACCTTTTTAAAATCTAAATCATGTCAAGTAGAAATTGCGTCCTCACGCCTTCAGCCGTCCGCCTTTGCTTCCCCACTGACCAACCGCGCTATGGCCAAAAGAAGGCTACAGCGTGGTCGTCCGGTTCTGATCGCAGATCGAGGTCAATGACTGACCACATGTAAACACATTTTTATTATAGACCTTTCCTTTCCTCAGCTGCAAGGAAAGCTGATAACTGGGTATGCAGCATCATCAGTGTTAATCAGTGCCCATCAGGGCAGCCTCATCAGTGAAGAAGAAAAATTACTGCAAAATCTTATAACTAAAATGAAGGAAAATGTGGTGGCCACCCCCCCAGTGAACACTGCTGTTTACAGATTGAGGTAAAGAGCCAATCAGCAGCGCTTTACCACGTGATCAGCTATGAAATGGAAGCTGGTTTTTGTCACTCCCTCATGTTGACCGCACAAGGAGAGGAAAAGAGAGCCGATAACCGCCTTTTCTTTTAAAGGGACATGCACACTGATTATTATTGCTGCCAATCTGTGCCCATCAGTGCCGCATCATCAGTGAGGGGGAATTTTTTTTTTTTTATTTAGCAGAAAATAACCGAGTGGTGATTAAATACCACCAAAAGAAAGCTCTTTGTGTGAAAAAATCCTAATGTTTGTGTAAAGTATTGGATGACTGCGCAATTGTCGTGCAAAGTGCGACAACGAAAATTGACCTGGGCAGGAAAGGGGTGAAAGTGGTTAAAAAATAACTGGCTCCTAGATTGAAAGAAAATTTGTCAAGCCCTGGACTATCAACCTTTTGTATTCGGCAATACAGCAAAGCTCAGACTGGGAGAGGAAGAAATAGGACAAGGAGCCAATCACTTGCATTGTAGAGCTCATGTACTATCTGGGTTCATGCTGTTAAAAGGACAGACCCGAGAGATTGATGAACTCATCTAGCTCCTCCTCCTTTTTACTGTCCTATCTCAGGCTGAGGGAGGGTCGAGTCCTCTAAGGGCCCTTTCACACTGGTGCGTTTTTGCGGTAAAAATAGCGCTATTAAAACGCTCCCCATGCCCCCCTCCATTGAAATTAATTAAAATCGCGGTGTTTTACCGCGTTTTTAAAGCGGTTTTTAATTCATTTCAATGGAGGGGGCATGGGGGGCGTTTTAATAGCGCTATTTTTACCACGAAAACGTGGGAAAACGCACCAGTGTGAAAGGGCCCTAAGTGATAATTAAGCAGCAGAGAAACGTCAGGTCCCATAATACAGCCATGTCTGGCAGAACTGTTAACCATCTACTCCTCCCTGAGATCTAAAAATTTTTTGGCAGGTAAAGCCTTTCCCTTTAATCACCTGTGTATTTATCAGTTTGCCTGGAGCTTATTTTTGAAGATCTTAATTGGACCTTAGCTGCAGCCTACCTCCTCCCCCGCTGAAGCCAAGCCTTGCTCCTTTTAAAATTAAATTGCAAATGATTTAATGTCCGATATGAATTTAACAATGTTTGATCATTTTATTGTCATATTTTCATTGTGTTGAGTATACAAATGTGTGGGTCTCTTTCTAGTGGCTTTCAGTATTTTTATCATAGCCTTCTAAGTGGACAACATGTCTGTTTTTAATATGCATCTGTTCATAATGTTCATAGTTTGGCCATTAACACCCCTTTCACACCGGCACCGCTCTGCGTCGGTGGTGAAGTGGAGCTTTTTGGCTGCTAGCGAGGAGCTTTTAACCCCCACTTCGGCGCCCATTCATTTCAATAGGCAGGGGCAGTGGAGGAATGGTGTACCACTAAATCGCTCCAAGGATGCTGCTTGCAGGACTTTTTCTAACGTCCTGCAGGTGCAGCGCTCCAGTGTGAACACTGGTGCTTTCACACTGGGGTTGCAGGGGAGTTGTTTTTTTAGGCGCTTTACAAGTGCTATTTCTAGCCCTTTAGCCCCTAAAAAAAATTCTGTTTTGACCAGACTCCGCTTGCTCAGCACGGATTCACCCCGCTGAGCCAGCTGATGACAGGTCCCTCTCTGCTCACTGTGCAAGGACGGACCTGTCAGAGCCCCGCTCTCCTCTATAGGGGATCACCTGTCCATTTTTTTTATTTTATTGTTTCATCCGAGCCGCCAGACGGATGGAAAATAGGGTTTCCATCCGTCTGCATTTAGCGGATCGGATGTCGGCGGACATGTCACAGCTGACATCCGTCACTCCATAGAGGTGCATGGAGTGTCTGTTTAGGTACGCCTGAAAAACTGACAGGCGGACCTTAACGGTCCGCATTTGTGAAAGAGCTCCTAAGGGCACTTTCACGATGAGACGCGCTGGGCATCGGCGGTAAAGCGCCGCTATTTTTAGCTGCACTTTACTGTCGTGCTAGTGGCCAAAAAAGGGTTAAGTGCCGGAGCTGTCCATTGATTTCCACGCCTCCAAAGAAGCTGCCTGCAGGACTTTTTTGGATATCCTGCCAGCACAGTGCCCCAGTGTGAAAGCCCTCAGGCTTTCACATTGGAGTGACAGGAGTGGCGCTTTGCACGCCCTATTTTTAGCATAATAGCACCTGTAAAGCGCCTCAGTGTTAAAGGGATCCAAGTCTGACCATACATGGTCAAATTTCGAAAGAATTTTCTTTTGAAAATCATAAATTTTGTACATTTTTATCATCCGATGGTGCCAACATTGATTTTGAAATTTGACCAACCAAACCATTTCACCTCAAAATTGTGGCTGGGAATCTTTCTGTGAATTTTATTTTCTTGCACATTTCTTTTTAGATTACGCTTCTCACACGATTCTCCATTGATTAAAATATCGTTTTTCAAAAAATTTCAACATGCCCGATTACTCATTCAATGGCCGCACGGATATTGGCTGTTGCTGCAGCCCACTAATGGTGTCATTTTCGAATGACAATTCTTAGATAAGAGTTTTGAAAGAAAATTATTTTGAAGTTCAACCCATGTATGGCCTATGTCAGGGATAAGCAATTAGCGGACCTCCGAGTTGTTGCAAAACTACAAGTCCCATCATGCCTCTGTCTCTGGATATCATGCTTGTGGCTGTCAGTCTTGCAATGGCTCATGGGATTTGTAGTTCTGCAACAGCTGGAGGTCCGCTAATTGCATATCCCTGGCCTATGTGTTAGATCTTCTCTTTCATGATTCGAGATTCTTTTGCAACACACAGGCACTTGTAAAGCCCTTAAATTGGCAGCAAATTAAAAAGCAGAATTGTAATGTGTTTTAGGGCTGTTTCTAGGGCTTCACCTAGAACATGCCAAAGAAAACCAAGGAGCTCTAAGCCCTCTTCCAGTCTTGGTAATGCTTTTCATTTCACGCTTGCTAAAAAATACCATCGCTGACCGTAATACAACCCAATACGCCCATAGCGTTAATGCATGGTTTTGCATGTTTAGTGCACGTTATACACTACAGATGCCCTCCAAGTGATATATATTTTTGCCTCACTGATATTCCACCTTCCACTTCGCCTTGGTCAACGCTACGGGCATGTTTAGGGCATATTGCCATAGACTTGAATGGAAGGTGTTGACTAGCTTCAACTCCACCCACACATGACTTTATAGCTTGATTTTCGTCACACAGCTACACAAATGCTTCATGTTTTTCCACAGCTCTGTCCATGTTCTTTGCAGGCTGCTTTATTAGGCATTTGACGAGCTGCAAAAATGCATTTCACAGGCCTGTTTCTAATGCCATGGTGAACGGGACCCTCGACGGTGGATTGTCCATGTTTGTTTTGTTTTTATCTGTTTCAATAAATGGAAAGTTATTTTTGTTCTCCCTATTTAAAAAGGGCTTTTTTTAAGCCGTATTAAAGCAAACGTTTTTTTTTTTTTGCATTGCAGCTTACCAATTCTTAGATGTGATGGCTGCATTCGTGTTTTTTTATTTTTTTCACCCGATGAGCCTGCTAATAAGTCTGTTCTACATCTGAAAGACAGCTTGTCCTGTTGTAAAAGTTAGAGGGATGAGACAAGCCATTTACCACTAACAGGAGTGCTTACAAGTTGGCCTTTATTAAACATTATCCCTAAAGGGAAAAAAACATTGCTGTAACTGCTTAAAAAATGTTGGCTGTAGCTTAGCTAAAATGTGTTGGTGCATTTAAATCTGCTAGCACATCTTAACACTTCCATGAGTCCAGTGCTGGGACCAGGCCATTCAGCGCCCAGTGCTAAGATGCCAAATTGTCCCCGTTCATGATGTGCAAGCTTAGGGGATCCTATGCCCAGCAGTCTCTCGCTTGGTAAAATCACAGTGCAGCTCCGTTTTAACACTAGGCACATGCATGTGTTGATGACACTGTCCTAGACCGTTCTCGACTTGGTGGTGCGGGCTGTGCTCTCTCGCCCTCCTTCCTGCTAGTGCTGCTTGGGTTTGTCGCTGAACACTGTTGTCTGCTTGTTGATACAAGAGTGATGCACTGTCTGGAAGAAGGTGGAGTGCGAACAGAGCCCGCACCACGTCCCGGCTCGTTGCTCCTAGCACTGGGCTAATAAGAGTAGTAATGCTGTTGTCACTCCTCCTGTCAGCCTTGTAATAGAAGGAAAGCAACCTCATCCCTACAGTAAAGCATTGCACCCAGGGCAGCCGCTCCTCCGGCCCACCCCTTGTCCTAGCCCTGCCTGTGCACCCTGTGTTTTTATCCAATTGTAGGCCCTGTAATACAGGAGGTATGTTTCTGGCCAGATCAGGTGAAAATGGAGAGCTTAGAAAAAGAATACTAATGCAGCCACCACATCTGATGTTTGTTAAAGGGGTCGTAAAGGTAAAAAAAAATTCCAAAATAGCTTCCTTTACCTTAGTGCAGTCCTCTTTTACTTACCTCATCCTTCCATTTTGCTTCTAATGTCCTTATTTCTCCTGAGAAATCCTCACTTCCTGTTCTGTCTGTAACTCCACACAGTAATGCGAGGCTTTCTACCTGGTGTGGAGTGTCGTGCTTGCCCCCTCCCTTGGACCACAGGAGAGTCAGAACGCCCACTAACACACAGCTCCTTTCTATCTGCAATGTTGTCCAAGGGAGGGGGGCGTGCACGACACTCCACACCAGGGAGAAAGCCTCACATTACGGTGTGGAGTTAGACCGAAGAACAGGAAGTGAGGATTTCTCAGAAGAAATAAGGACATTTAAAATTAAAATGGAAGGATGAGATAAGTGAATGAGGACTGCACTAAGGTAACGGAAGCTATTTAGGATTTTTTTACCTTTACAACCCCTTTAAGCTGTAATTTATTACATTTTGTTTTTGGGTGGGATACCATTCAAGTAAGAATCGTGAAAAGGAGCCTCTGCATGTGATCTTTTATGGCATTTACAGATGTATTCTGCCTAGGGCCACAGAAGCTCATGTAAACATTGCTGTGTAGTTACAGGCTGCATTTATTTAAATTGTGAGCAGGTTTTTGAAGCACACATTCAAGTGACAGAGCAGCTCCTCTTGTCTAGAATGCTAGTCTATGTATTCCAAAGTATGATGAAATGCTCTGTCTGCTGACCTGCCTGACCTCTATTTACATTAGTCTGTACAGTTGAAATAAATGCGGCACATGGGGTGGGGGAAAGTCAGCAGAAACGTTTTTACATGTGGCCTTGCTGTGTAGAAATCCTGGCAAATGGATTACATAGCTAAAGATGGTAAAGCGCTCCCCTTTACACAACTGTGAAATTATATACAGCAAATCGTACACAATATCCTAATGTGCAGAAAAATAATAAACCTGTTTCAGCATAAAGATATATAGAATAACATGCCAAATCTGTGGTAGTGCATGCCAGTGTGCCACCACTAAAACACAAATGTCCAAAACATATATAGTGTAAACCCAGTTGCTAAAGTCTACTACAGTCTTTAAAAGAGACGTATGGGTATTTCTTGCCCCAGTCATACTTACCTAGGTGGATGCAGCATCGGACTGATGCTGTCGCCTCTTCACTGAGAACCAAGTCACTGAACATCTCCGATGGCTCGGTTCTCACAGATCCCAGAGTGGAGAGCTGCTGCCTGTGAGTCAGCAGCTCCTCTGCTCCTTGAGGTAGGGAATACACTGAAAACAGAGCCTGCGCAGTAGCTGCCAACTCTGCTCTGCAATATTCCCAACTGCAGTGGGAACTTGGACAGGAGGTATGGAGAGCAGAAGGATCTCCCAGTTTTTTTTGCAGAACACAAAATGAATCTCATAGTGACTGAGTATGAACAGCATGTAATGCACAATTTATTGATGGCTTTTTAGGATGTGGAATTGAGACTTTTTATTAGAGAGCCAGGTGCACACACTCTTCCGCTCGTTCTCTCCAATGACCAGTCTAGGGGATTTGTCTTTGTTTTATTTGGAGGACTTGGTTAGGAGAAGGGAATTGGTATCATACTCCAAAGAAATTATGCACAGGTGGCATTCTCTTTGTAGAACTGTGGAAGCACATGATCTGCTGAACCATACAGGCTCTGTATGGAAGAAAAAGTCCCTCTATAGCAGAAAAGGCGCAGTGGACTTTGACATTAGATTCAAGTCTTCAAAACACAAGCGAGTGTCTCCTTTAGCTCCATCTCTCCCCCCCCCCCCCCCCCCAGTATGCTGACTTCTAGGACCAGAAGGAGACTTCAGCAACACACTCCATGATCCCTTCAGGGTCTGTACTCACAAAATGTCCAGAGACAGCTTGTAGCCTCCTTCCAAATGACACATGACCATATCCATACGCTATCTCCCTCCGTCAGCTTGCACAGGAAACCTGGGTTGTAGCTTCAGGCCTTCAGATCTGCAATCTGAGGCCGCATGGCCTTCCACGTTGGGGGAGAGGCAACCGTCTCCTCCCCACCTGAACCTCCTTTTTTTTTTTTTTTCTCAGAGGTGGACTGGAACTTTGAGCCCATGTGCTCCTCAGACTTAAATACAGGCATCCAGAATTCCTTGGGGCACATCCCCTTCTAATTGGTCTGGGCTGTATCTACGTCCATGCTCTCATCTGTCAGGGTTTACTTCCACTCTCCAATATGCCATCTTGCTATTGGATCCGTGCAGAACACAGAGCACACTGAGCAGACCTCACTAATCGATCGCTGCTCTCTGTTAAAGAGGTTGTAAACTTACCTCATCCTTCGATTTTGCTTTTAAATGTCCTTATTTCTTCTGAGAAATCCTCACTTCCCGTTCTTCTGTCTGTAACTCCACACAGTAATGCAAGGCTTTCTCCCTGGTGTGGAGAAAGCCTCTTGAGGGGGGAGGGAGCGAGCAGGAGTGTCAGGACGCCCACTAGCACACAGCTCCTTTCTCGATCTGCAAAGTAGAGATTGTCCTGACACTCCTGCTCGCTTTCTCCACACCAGGGAGAAAGCCTTGCATTACTGTGTGTAGTTACAGACAGAAGAACAGGAAGTGAGGATTTCTCAGAAGAAATAAGGACATTTAAAAGCAAAATGGAAGGATGAGGTAAGTGAAGGAGCACTGCACTAAGGTAAAGGAAGCTATTTAGGTTTTTTTTTTTTTTTTTAACCTTTACAACCCCCTTAAGCAGGCAGCACCTAAATTTGCCTGTCTGCTTCTCTCGTAAGCGGAAAAGCCAAAAATTATATACGCTCTCTAGTACCTACCTAGGTGGGCGCTACTTCTGTTGTCATATTTTTTACAAGTAAATCCTTATTACCCTACACTAACGTGCAGTGGTAGAATGGACATGCTTTCCAGTTTTGTTTCTTTGAAAAAAACAGAAGTACAGCAGTACTTTCTTTTGTTTCCCAAACTTTCATCCCAGAAAGGGAGCAGTCAGAAAAACAAAAGCAGTCGAACAAATACAGCTGACCTTGTCATTGGTTACAAAGCTAAAAATATGCTATTTTCTGGCTTGCCCTGTAAAATTTAGAAAAGATGAGGGTAGGCTGCTTCCATTGGGCTGCACATTTTCTGTTTCAGACACTATAGCCTTCCACACATGGCTCATATTTTTAGATTCCTGCATAGATTTTGAAATTTGAACCATGGCCGGCCCTGTCGGCTACATGCATTTGACAAAATTCAATTAAATTAAGGGAGGGGGAAAATGGTTGCCTGAACATTTATAGTTCCTCCACCAGGAACTAGGGGATCTTGGCCAGTATGGCTAGCCTATTTTAATTTGTCACAATAGTGATATGCATAACCTTTTTCTTATGTGTATTTGCCTAAAATATTGAGCATAGCATTTATTTAAAGTGTTGCTAAACCCACAGCTGTAAAATCATTCTGTATATGTATAACAAACAAAATGCTTGTTAACCTTGCTGTGAAACCTAAGGGGTTAATTCTGCGCATTGTGTGAAAGGCTGTTTGATCCTGTCTTATGTGATCCTTCTCTTCCACTGTCCCCAATCCATTTCCTGATAGTATAGAGCCCTAGGAGATTCTCTGCACATGCTCATTTTGTGTATTGCTAGTGTGTTTTTTTTTTTATTATTGGGGAGAGTGCATGTGATCACTGTATTTAACAGTTTATATAAAACAATTGCATCCCCATGTTCTGTGTACTGTGGGAGACTAGATACAGGCATAACCCGCTTTGCGTATCCTCACTTTAAATACATTTGCGAGTACCGACACATGAATATTTTTTACTGTAATAAATATCCCCCCAAAAATATATATAAAAAAAGTTTTTTCCCTCAGTTTAGGCCGATACGTATTCTTCTACATATTTTTCGTAAGAAAAAATTGCAATAAGCGTTTGGTTTGCGCAAAAGTTATAGCGTTTACAAAATAGGGGGTATTTTTATGACATTTTTATTAATTTATTTTTTTTATTACTAGTAATGGCGGCGATCAGCGTTTTTTTTTTTTTTTTGACTAGTGGCCTGCGCAAAAGCCGACGTATAGCTACGTGCTCTCGCGCAGGGGAGCCGACCTGCCGCCGTAAAAAATGACGGTGGCTGGTCGGCAAGTAGTTAAGTAAATTTTCGTTTTGCATACATGCTCTAGTCAGATTGTGTACCTAAAAGTGGACTAAACCTGTATAGTGAATGCAGGGTCCTGGGTTTAGTAACACTTTTAAGATAAATGGGATGTACTGCCTTTCACAGCTGTCAAAAATGAAACCTCGATAAAAACAAATATTTTTCCTTGCACTGATATCTGTTGATTGTTCAAAGCTTGTGACTATATAGGGCAAATCATGTTCAACACATTTGGAACTGCATTAGCTGCCACTAATACTCATGCTTGGTCAAACATGTTGCAGAATTGAGTAGTTCTGATAATTGCAGCATATATGGCCCTAAAAAGGTTTAGTAGTGATGAGAATATTGTCAGTGGAAGAATTGTCCGGCTTGGTGGAAGCTCTATTCTTGGTTTTCATGAGTTCTTTTATTAGTGAGAAACTATACTGGTTCAATAAGCCATACCCAGTTTATTTAAGGCTGAACTCTGGGCGATGCTAAAAAAAAGACGGTCCCCGGGTTACAAACCTTCTACTTCCAAATAGAGGGAGACAACTTGATGAAGTGAGAGGAAATCTACCCCTAGGAAGAGAAATTTACTACTGTGAAAGATATGGGGAAAAAGTGTCTCCACTGGAGCTTTATCACCATTCCTTGTTTCCAGGTGAAAACTTCTGAACAGGGGCGCAGACGGCAGAACAAATGATAGCGGTGTTAACCCTTTACTATGCTATCCAAAAAAATTATAAAATAGTTTTGGCTGCAGCTACACTTAAAAATGTTTCCTGTTCCGACTTCCAAAAAAAATCAACTTGACAAACCTACAGACCCCATCTTGTTTAACTTGGAGACTGATTGTACTACAATATTTTTTATTTTTTTTTCTAAACCCAAGCAGTTACACAATACCTGACTCTGACCTAGTATCAGCCTTTCATAGTTGCTGTATAGCAGAGCTCCGCAGTGTAAGCGGAAGAAGCAGAACAAGGAGCCAATCAGTTTGTGCCGATAGGAAGAGAGTGCAGAGAGATTTCTGTGCTCCTTTACTGTCCAGTGACAGGCTGGAGCAGGTCTGGGTTTTCTTGGGCTCGGGGTTGAACGATGTTTGCCATCACTGAGGACATCTAGCTGCAGAAAAAAGTACTGCAGGGCAAGTCTCTGTAACAAAGGTGAATATTGCAGCAAATCTGGTTTTGTTTCATTTTTTAGTTTTATGGCTGCATTTTTGCCGCATTAGTTATAAGAAAGCTATAGTTGGGTAAAAAATATCTCCGGGTCGGTTATTATGAAAAACAAATTTGGTGGGCACGTACAATATATATTTTTTGCTGTGTATTTTTGGTTGAGGTTTGTTTAGTGAAACCAATTACCGAAAAAAAAAAAAAAAAATGCTGTTTGTATCATCCTGTTTAGAGGAGGCAGAAGCATTACATCTATGGGAAAATACACTCTGTAAATTGCAAGGATTTTAGGATTCACTTGTGACCCTATAGAGCTTATTTACTCGGGCAGATAAAATGCTGTTTACACAGTAAATGGATGTGTTTTTTGCAATCTAAACATGGCACTATAGTAATCAGTGAGCCCTTAAGACCCGGTTCACACTGGGGCGACGCGACAGGTGGCTCGTTTTGCAAATCGCCTCTGAAGTCGTCCGCAGGACGACTTGCAGAGTCGCCCCCGAAGTCGTGCCACTGCAGTGTGAACCGACTGTAAACATATCTGTGTTTACATAACAAAATGTATGCTGTGTTTAGACACAAAAATGTAGGACACAGTTACAGATTTTATGCATGTAGATCTGCAGATTTTATGAATGTAAACATATAAATGCGAGTACTTTTACGCACTAATTTTACACGTGATCATCTAGCTTTGTCACAAAAAAACTCTCTAATGCAGGAAATGCACACATGCCCATGTGAATGAGCCCTAGAACTGTCTGTGGCTGAGTGACTGACCTCCTAGGTGTTTGTTCCTTTACTCACGTGGGAGTTATTTTGGTTGTACAATGTGTCAAAACTCATTCTTGCAGACTGCTGGACATGGCAAAACCTCACTTGTGTGCTGTAGTGCTCAGTGTTGACTTTGCTGAATAAGCAGTGAACTTCGATCCCTGCCTGATCTTTTGTAGACTAGGGAACTCTGTCATTTACTAGGATTATCGTGTGACAGCTGTCATTGGAAGTTTGCAGTCTGTTTCTTGATCTCATTGTTTTTCTTCATGTGGACTCACTAAATATACACATCATGATAGGGGAAATGGAAACCCTGTAACTGTGCAGGTTGGTCCAACCCCACTGTGTACCTTTTTTTTATAAGCAACCTTGACAGCTCAACAAGAAAAGACGTCTATTGTGAACTAATCGAAAAACAAATTTGGCTGTGCAAGGAAGATGAATGTTTTTTTATTGTCAGTAACATACTGTATAGTTGGCCATACATGGTTCTAAATTAGGCCAGTTCAGCAGGGACTGTGGCCAGTTTGGTATCGGTGTGTTCCACTGTCGGAATACAATCTCTCAGTGGAGAAATCGTCATAAAATTGTCACTGCTGACTAAAATGGGGGAAAAAAATGGCCGTCTATATCCAGCTTTACAACACACACTTAAAGCGGAGGTTCACCCGCACATGACACTTTTTCCCCTTAGATGGATGCTCGTTTTGTCTAGGGAAATCGGCTAGTTGTTTTAAAATATGATCCGTACTTGCCGTTTACGAGATGCATCTTCTCCGCCGCTTCCGGGTATGGGCTGCGGGACTGGGCGTTCCTATTTTGATTGACAGTCTTCCGAGAGGCTTCTGACGGTCGCATCCATCGCGTCACGATTTTCCGAAAGAAGCGGAACGTTCGGCTTCTTTCGGCTACTAGTGACGCGATGGATGCGACCGTCGGAAGCCTCTCGGAAGACTGTCAATCAAGAAGGAACGCCCGCTCCCGAAGACCCATACACGGAAGCGACGGAGAAGATGCATCTCGAAAACGGTAAGTACGGATCATATTTTAAAACTAGCCGATTCCCCTAGACCAAACGAGCATCCATCTAAGGGGAAAAGATAAAAAAAATATATAATTGGGTGAACTCCCGCTTTAAGCTAGCAATAAATGGCTTGAAAATCAACTGGTTCAGCAAGGACCAGCTGATTTACAAGCTATCTATGACCCCCTTCAAACAGGCTGTCTGAGGTTCCGCCTGTCAGTTTTTCTGACCCAATTTACACCCTCCTGTCTTCCCTATGGAGCGGCAGATGTCAGCAGCGACATGTCTGCTGACATCCGCCACTATCTGATCCTATCTGCAAAATACAGACGGATGGTGGTCCTATTGGCTATGATTGGATAACAATGGACAGGTGGTCTGTTTTCACCTGTTTTTTCCATAGAGCAGAGTGGCACTGTCTGTCTCCGCACAGAGAGCGGAGACGGACCTGTTGTCTGCCTGCTCAGTGGGGATCAACGGATCGATCCCCCGCTGAGCAAGCAGATTCAATTCCATGGAGGCGCTTGTTTGAAAGGGGCCTAGGGCTCTTTCTGTTCTAGAGACTTCTCTTGTAATTGGCATCTTTCAAGCTGGAAAGTTTAGTCAAGCACTGCATGCTGCCAATCAATGCAGCGATGATCCATGTATTCTGACAGTCGTCACTTTCAGAATCCAATAACGCTGTGTGTGTGTGTGTGTGTGTGTGTGTGTGTTTGTTTTTACTTTGCACACTAGCTGATCAAAAAAAAAGTATGGCCAGCTTTAGAATTACCTGATGGACATTACATAAGAAGGTAGTTGACACTTGAAGCTGTCACTTGGCTACCATAAGGAGAATATGCATTGTATCTGCATATATTTTACAGTTCTATTCACCTTGTCATGTTGCCCATAAAAAGGTTAAAGGCATAAAAACATTTAATAGAGGGTACATCCAGTAGTTTAGATTAAAGAGATATTAAAGATGCAATTTTTTTTCCCCCCTAAATAGCTTCCTTTACTTTAGTGCAGTCCTCCTTCACTTATCTCATCCTTTGATTTTTTGCTTTTAAATGTCCTTATTTCTTCTGAGAAATCCTCACTTCCTGTTCTTCTGTCTGTAACTCCACACAGTAATGTGAGGCTTTCTCCCTGGTGTGGAGGGTTGTGCTCGCCCCCCTCCCTTGGACTACAGCAGAGTCAGGACGCTGTCTACGTTGCAGATAAAGGAAGCTGTGTGTTAGTGGGCGTCCTGACTCTCCTGTAGTCCAAGGGCGGGAGCGAGCACGACACTCCACCAGGGAGAAAGCCTTGCATTACTGTGTGGAGTTAGACAGAACAGGAAGTGAGGATTTCTCAGAAGAAATAAGGACATTTTAAAAGCAAAATTGAAGGATGAGGTAAGTGAAGGAGGACTGCACTAAGGTAAAAAAATTGTACCTTTTGCAACCCCTTTAACTTGATTACTGGAAACAGCAGTGTTTTTATTTGTATACATAGTTTGTTAAACTACATATATTTTTTTTTTTTAAGTTCTTTATGTACTATAGACAATATTCGAAATATTCCACGATTTTTGCACAGATGTTTTTCATAATGAGTTTACTAATCTACATGTTGCCACCTGTGCAAGGTGTAAGGTTTGCAATGAAAGCCTACCCTATGTGCAGTGATTAGAGTGGAATTTGACACCCTCCGATTAGGTGAAATCTTACACAATGGAAGGTCAGTGGAGCTTTGAGAATATACTATTCTACCCAAAGCTGCAGGATTGTTTTGAACATTGTGTATCAGATATGTAGCTATAGATCCATTTCCTTCAATTATGCAGCTTTTGGTTGCTGCTAATACATTTATAGTAGGCCTGACTCAAATAGTGAAGATTTTCTATACTTTAGGTATATTTAGAAATGTGAAAGGTAATGTATAGTTGTAGCATACATTTTTTTTTTTCCTTCTGTCATTTCATATGGGATTTGGTGGCAGAAGGTGAGGGGGGGTTCAAATCCCCCTCTCCCGGAATGGTATCACATGCAGAAGTTTAAAGCATGACTTAAATTTTGATGCTTCTGCTTTATCCAAAACTATAAAGAGGGGGTCGGCCTATTTTAGACTTCACAGCAGCCTTTAGGCCCCATTCACACCTAGGCGTTTTTACGCCTGAAGCGCACTGCTCACAAACGCCAGAGGGGAGAATTAACATTATTCCCTATGGTGACTGTTCACACCTGAACGCCCAAACGCCTGTCGCGCGAAGCTCAAACAAGTCCCGGACCTTTTTTTGTCGCGCGAACCGCGCGACAGCGGCGTTTGAGCGTTTTTTTTCCCATAGAAAGTAATGGAAAACGCGCGTATTGAGCGTATCGCGCGACAACGGGCGTTTGCTATGGGCGTTTCGTCGCTTTAATCAATAGAACTTGTCGCCCATGCAGAAGATTAAAAAAAATCTACCAACATAGCAACAAGTGATGAAAAGATGATAATTTTTCCTATTGGCTAAAATAAGAAACGCCGAAGTACAAAAACGTCGCACGACGCTGTATGCAAACGAGCAAATAAGCATGAATACGCGCGAAAAAAAACGCCCAAAAAAAACGACCGAACGCCCTACGCTCAGGTGTGAATGCAGCCTTAGGGTTTTTATATAACAGTAAAATGGAAAAGTGTCTTAATGCTAATAGCAGACTGCATCATATGTCCTTTTCTTAGTTTTTATTTAATTTTTTTTCCTATAGTTCTACATTACATTTATGTGTACTTCCTTGGTTATCCTCTGAAGATGCAGTTACCAGTAAATAATTAGCATCCAGATGTCATTTGTATAGTGCAATTAAAATGAAGCAGGATTGCGTGTCTGTGGGCTGCCTTTACAATCATAAGCTAGATACCTATAAGTCTGAACTTCGTAGTATTGCAGGTTTTTTGCAGATACCATGGATTCCATGCATTTTTTAGTAGTACATTCTTGGGAACCCGTTTGACATTTCCTGCTTACTGTTAAATAAAAAAAAAAATTTTTTTTAACCACTTCCCACCCAATGACGTTGTTGAATTTGAGTGGGGATTTCTGAATGGTGCAGGCATTTTCTGTTTGAGCCAGCGATTCCCTGCAATTTAAGAACAGCCATAGCCGCTGGCCAGATAGGCCCCCTTCCGGCGTCTCTATATTCAATCGGAGGCCGAGCGCAATGTTATGACGTCACACCCGGCCAGGAAGCAAGGATCGTGTGTGTGTGTGTGTGTGTGTTTTTTTTTTTTTTTATTTTTTTTTTTTACATTCCATGATTTACATTTTTTTGCTGTCCCCTCAAAATAATGCACAGCTGTTAATTGTCTCCTGTGACAATGTCCAAATTGGGCCCAATTACCCATTTTTTTTCTCCCCGGTGTCATGTGACTCATTAGTGTTACAAAGTCTCAGGTGTGAATGGGGAGCAGGTGTGTTAAGTTTGGCGTTTATCGCTCAAACTCTTACTGGTCACTGGAGCGTCAGCATGGCACCTTTTGGCAAATAACTGAGGATCTGAAAAAAAATTGTTGCTCTACATAAAGATGGCCTAAGCTATAAGAGGATTGCCAAGACCCTGAAACCAAGCTGCAGCGCTGTAGCCAAGCCCATACATCTGTTTACCAGAACAGATTACACTCGGAACAGGCCTCACCATGGTCGACCAAAGAAGTTAAGTGCTTGTGCTAAGCGTCATATCCAGAGTTTGTCAAGCGAAGTAGAAGTATGAGTGCTGCCAGCATTGCTGCAGAGGTTGAAGGTGTGGGGGGTCAGCCTGTCAGTGCTCAGACCATACGCCACACACTGCATCAAATTGATTTGCAAGGCTATCATCCCAGAAGGAAGCCTCTTTTTTAAAGATGATGCACAAGAAAGCCTGCAAGCAGTTTGTGGAAGACGAGCAGACTAAGGACATGGTATACTGGAACCATGTCCTGTGGTCTGATGAGACCAAGTGTGTGGCAGCAACCAGGTGAGGAGTACAAAGATAAGTGTCTTGCCTACAGTCAAGCATAGTGGTGGGAGCGTTGTCTTGGGCTGCATAAGATCTTTGAGGGAACCATGAATGCCAACATGTACTGTAACATACAGAAGCAGAGCATGTTCCTCCTCCCTTCGGACACTGGGCCATAGGGCAGTATTCCAACAGAACGACCCCAAACACACCTCCAATATGACCACTGCCTTGCTAAAGAAGTTGAGGATAAAGGTGATGGACTGGCCAAGCATGTCTCCAGACCTAAACCCTATTGAGCATCTGTGGAGCATCCTCAAACGGAAGGTGGAGGAGCGCAAGGTCTCTAACATCCACCAGCTCAGTGATGTCGTCATGGAGGAGTGGAAGAGGACTCCAGTGGCAACCTGTGAAGCTCTGAACTCCATGTCCAAGAGGGTTAAGGCAGTGCTGGAAAATGGTGGCCACACAATATTTACACTTTGGGCTCAATTTGGACATTTTGACTTGGACCCCTTTCACGCTTAAAGCACTTGAAAAGCTCATTAAAACCTCCATTAACCACTTCAGCCCCAGACCATATTGCTGGTCAAAGACCAGGCCACTTTTTGCGATTCGACACTGCGTAGCTTTAACTGACAATTGCGCAGTCGTGCAATGTGGCTCCCAAACAAAATTGGCTTCCAAAAATAGAGCGACAATTTTGAAAAAAATGACTATTTTTTACTTTTTGCTATAATATCCCCCAAAAATATATATTAAAAAAAAATAAAAAAATGTTCCCCTCAGTTTAGGCCGATACAATGAATGATTTTACACTGGGGCAGTGCGCTGGCAGGGCAGTGAAAAACGCCCCTCGCCATTGAAATGAATGGAAATCTCTTCAAAAAAAGCGCTTAGTGTTTTACTAGCAGTTTAGAAGCGCCTCAGTGTGAAAGGAGCCCTAGTGTACTCACTTTTGTTGCCAGCCGTTTAGACATTAATGGCTGTGTAGGGCCGAAACAACTAATCGATCGACAACTAGTTAATTATGAAATCGGTTACCATTTTCATAATCGGCCAGTAACGATGGTGTTAACTAAAATTGGCCCTTTTTATAGTACAAAGAGCAAACTGCTACTGTAAATATTGCGGTACTTTCACTGTTCCACAGTAAAATGAACCCCTTACAGTAGCGATTATTTGCTCTTTTTGTACTATAAAGGGGTAATTTTTAGTTTTTAGCCTTGTGTTACTAAATGTAGGCCTGGTTCTCACACCTATGCAATTTTTTTGGCAGAAACGCACTACAGTTCATTTAACATGGTTTCCTATTGGACACTTCCAATCTATGCTTTTTTCAGCCGCTGCGTATTTGGAAAGGGTCAAGGAATTTGTTCAACGCAAAACAGTGCTTTCTTTGGTTTAATATACTTCAATGGAGAAGCTGCTAGGGGTGTTGAATATAATCGATGCATCGCGATTCGGGGCCCCCCGATTCGGCATCGATGCATGTGACCCCAATAATCGATGTCGGGTGACGTCATCCCGACTTGCCCCGCCCCTCCCGGGAGATCGCTCCGAGCAGGTCTTTTAAAATGTTTTTTTTTATAAATGCGCGTTGTAATCCATTAAGTGGCAATCGCTGTGTGTGCTTTTTTTAAATTTATGTAGATTCATACCTCATAGCTCCGTGTGTAGTAACTGTACATGCGATCATGTGACTACATGGTCCGGCCCGCCTCTCTCTTCCTCTGTCCTCTCACATCCCTCGTCTCAAAGTCTCTTCTGATGTCAGCCCCGCCCGCCTCTCTTGTGATCTGTTACTTTAGCTATAGACGATGGGCGGGGCTGATAACGGACATCAGGGGAGATGAGAGGCAGGTCCGAGCATGGAGTCACATGAGGGGAATAGAATACAGTTATATACACACGGAGACATGAGGTATGATTCTGCATATGTTTTAAAAAGCACATTACAGCAGTGGCTATAACAGCATTTATTATCACAGATATTTTATCAGCAGTCTGACTCTTACACATGCTCTGGCTGTGCTGACATTTCTTTGCTTTGCACATTCCACTGTGTTAACTCCTAGTGTGCTGGAATGTGCAAAGAGTCAGAGAAATTTCAGCAGGGCTGTCAGTTGTGGAATCTAATCCCTGAGTCCTGCCCCCCCCCCCCCCAGCAGCCATGTGTGTATTCCTGTGCACTTTTTAAAGGGGAGTTTCACCCTATTTACACCCTTTAAAAATGAACAGATGACAATGAACCCTCAATAAAAAATATCACGAGGACTTGGAAATGTGTCAATTGTAATAGAAAATAAATAACACGGTAGTCCTCGCTGTACTGATATTTTTATTGAGGGTTCATTGTCATCTGTGCATTTTTAAAGGGCGTATTGATGACAATGGCAGTACATAAAAACACACTGAAAATGCACAGGCAAAATCATGTATTTTCCTCATTGTTTCCTCCAATCATCCTGTGTGCGCAGAACAGCATGCAAGTACAGAGGAGGAGGGGGTGCTGTTATCCGGGGACACAGGGGGGGTACGGGCATGTAGTGGAATCTGATGTGTCACCTGTGATAAGTCATTGTCACTGCAGGGACTGGGCTGTATGGAGGAGATATATAGGCCATGTCTGCAGTCTCTGATCATCTCCTGTATCATGTCTGCAGTCTCTGATCATCTCCTGTATCATGTCTGCAGTCTCTGATCATCTCCTGTACTATGTCTGCAGTCTCTGATCATCTCCATGTACTATGTCTGCAGTCTCTGATCATCTCCATGTACTATGTCTGCAGTCTCTGATCATCTCCATGTACTATGTCTGCAGTCTCTGATCATCTCCATGTACTATGTCTGCAGTCTCTGATCATCTCCATGTACTATGTCTGCAGTCTCTGATCATCTCCATGTACTATGTCTGCAGTCTCTGATCATCTCCCTGTACTATGTCTGCAGTCTCTGATCATCTCCCTGTACTATGTCTGCAGTCTCTGATCATCTCCCTGTACTATGTCTGCAGTCTCTGATCATCTCCTGTACTATGTCTGCAGTCTCTGATCATCTCCTGTACTATGTCTGCAGTCTCTGATCATCTCCTGTACTATGTCTGCAGTCTCTGATCATCTCCTGTACTATGTCTGCAGTCTCTGATCATCTCCTGTACTATGTCTGCAGTCTCTGATCATCTCCTGTACTATGTCTGCAGTCTCTGATCATCTCCTGTACTATGTCTGCAGTCTCTGATCATCTCCTGTACTATGTCTGCAGTCTCTGATCATCTCCTTTACTATGTCTGCAGTCTCTGATCATCTCCTTTACTATGTCTGCAGTCTCTGATCATCTCCTTTACTATGTCTGCAGTCTCTGATCATCTCCTGTAAGCATGTCTGCAGTCTCTGATCATCTCCTTTAGTATTTTGGGGGGAGAGCCATGCGCACTTGGGCTGCAATCGTGATGCATCGCCGAATCGAATCGTGGACTTGATAATCGTAATCGCATCGAATCGTGAGACCGGTGAAGATGCGCAGCCCTAGAAGCTGCAGAAAACCAACCAACGCTTTTTTTGCAGCAATTTTTTTTTTTTTTTTTTTTAATATGCCCAAACAACAAATTGGCCAAAAAAGCATAAAATGCAAACGCGCAAATCGCAGCAAAATTATGTGTGCAAAAATCAAAATGCAACAAACACACTGCAGAAACAGATCAAAAGCAAACTGCATAGGTGTGTACTGAGCCTTATGCTTGCCACACAGATCAATTTTAAGACAAGAATATTAAAAAGAAAAATCTGGTGTAGTGGCGACCAGGAACATTGTTGCTGGATGACACTAGTCTGCTGGGGCTGGTGTGGCTAGTGATCAAGAACACTGTTGCTGGTGGAGGTGGTTAAAACAAAGCAGACACTCCTTCTCATTCATTAAATTCAACCACCTCCTACTTAACTACAGATTTTTGTGGAAAGGAACAACTGAGTTTTAGATAATTTTTTGAGGCCTGGTGAGAACTGGGCGAATACTGGTCAAAGATAGAAACAAGTAAATCTTAAGAGCTGAGAGACTGTGATTGTTGTAGAATTTTTTGGGAAAAGTGTACACCATGGGTAAAAAAAAAAAAAACTCAATCAGTAATCAGTTAGACTACTTTCACACTGGGGTGTTGCGTCATCAGTGGTAAATCACTTCTATTTTTAGCGGCACTTTTAACCCCCGCTACTGGCTGAAAAAGAGTAAAAGCCGCCCACAAAGCAGCACTGCCCATTCATTTCAATGGGCAGGGGCGCTTTAGGAGGGGTGTATACACTGCTCCTACAGCCCCTCAAAGACGCGGCTGGCAGGACTTTTTTGAGCGTTCTGTCCTGCCAGCGCACCGCTCCAGCTTTCACACCGGAGTTAATGGAGTGGTTCTTTTAGGGCGCTTTGCAGGCACTATTTTTTAGCTCTATATAGAGCATGCAAAGCGCCTCAGTGTGAAAGTAGCCTTATTGATCCACACGTCCATCTAAACATTCGATATGTTGCCAGTTAGGCCCCTTTCACACTGGGTCGGGAGGTGCAGTAGCGGCACTATACAGTCGGAATTGCGGCAGTATTCGACCACTAGCGGTGCGGTTTTAACCCCCGCTAGCGGAAGAAAAAGGGTTAATACCACCCGCAATGCGCCTCTGCAGATATATATATATATATATATATAGCCGCGGTGTGCCATTGTTTTTAATGGGAAGGAGCGGTAAACTTTTGGAGCGGTCCCGTCAGCGCGTCACCTCAATGTGAAAGCACTCAGGCTTTCACACGGAGACTGCAGGGCAGGAGTATTTCAGGCGGTATTTAGGTGCTATTTTTAGCGCCAAAACGCCTGTGAAATGTCTTGGCGTTTATGTTCTAAATTATAACTATTAAAGCGGACCTTCGGTCATATTTTTTTTTTTTTTTTTTTTCAGTCTTCTGCACTTGTGTTTTTTTTTTTACTTTGGATAGTAAAACTCAATCATTTTTTTTTTTTTTTTTCCTGCCAGTAAATACCCTATACAGCCTGTTTTGTCTGAAAAAAAGCCTAGGCATATGACCTCATGCACGGCATGCAATAAGAGCTGCAGAGCTGGAGGTGTGTGTCTCTGTAAATCCAGGAAGTGAAACGGCAGCAGCTTCAGCTGCCCACAGTTAAAATGGATGCAGCCAGATTCAGTGGAGGTAGACTTCGGCAGCATATTTTGGCTACTACAGAATCACAGTATATACGGTATATAAAATATGTAAAGTGGTTGGAAAGAAGCTTCAGAATGGCAAAATATGTTTTTATTATGAATTATGCGATCAGACTGCAGTTCCTCTTTAACCACTTTAATACCAGGTACTTCCCACCTTCCTGCCCCAGCCAATTTTTAGCACTGTGCACTTTTTAAAGGACAATTGCGCGGTCCTGTAACACTGTACCCAAACAAAATTTTAATTTTGTTCTCACAAATGGCTTTCTTTTGATGGTATTTGATCACCTCTGCAGTTTATATTTTTTTGCAAAAAAATAAAATAAATACTGCAAATAAACCTTTTTCTTAGTTATTAAAAATGTTGTAAAAAATTATTTTTTCTTCACAAAGGGGCACTGATGAGCTGCACTGATAAGGTGGCACTAATGAGATGGCACTGATTAAGACACTGGGCACTAATAGGTACTTATGGGTGGCACTGATAGGCATCACGGATGGCACTGGCAGGTCTTTGTTAATGGGCACTTATTGGCATGTTCCTGGTGGTCCTGGGTGGGCATTTAAGGGGGGGACTGCACTGATCGGCTCTTCTCTATTTGCGTCCGTCAGATGCAAG
This sequence comes from Rana temporaria, assembly GCF_905171775.1. NCBI lineage: Eukaryota > Metazoa > Chordata > Amphibia > Anura > Ranidae > Rana > Rana temporaria. The sequence goes on from NC_053493.1 coordinate 54,199,704, forward strand.
TGAGGAAAAGCTGATATGGCTCTTCCTGTTTATTCTGTGATTGGCCACGGCTGATCACGTGGTAAAGAGGCCCTTTACCGAGATCGGTGATGCGGTGTGTAAGAGCGGCGTGATCGCGGCTTATCCTGCTGGACTTCATATGACGCCCAGTCAGGATAACTGAACCACTGCCCAGCCATCATTTTGCTTTAAGCTGGGCGGGAAGTGGTTAAAATGGTATTCATCCCAAAAGCAATTACTGCATATATTGCAGTTTACCAATTCCTAGGTGTGATGGCTACATTCATTTTTTTAAATTTTTTTTTTTTTTTCATCTGATGATCAGGCCAGTAAGTCTGTTTTTCAAAAGAACAATCCCTTCTGCACATGTAGTAGCAACCGGGATGAGACAAACCATTTACCACTGACAGGGGTACTTGCAGTAATCCGCATTTATTTGTATAAACCTTTATCCCAAAAGGGAATGGTTTGCTGTAATTGCTTATGAAGTATTACCCAGAGTTTTGCTTCAATTTGTTGTATCCAAAATCTGCTAGTACAACTAAAGCTGGCCATAGATGACTAGAATTTTTTGAATTACATTTCTTAGACAATTTTGTATACACATTTTCAAAACATTTGAATGTTTCCTTTAAACATTTCATTTTGGAATGAATGGACTTCACCAAACGAAAACCGCATAAATCTTTAGAAAGTTGTTTGAAGAAAAACTTTCCATCCTGCTGCTTCAAAATGTTGTCACTGAAAACTAGTGTTGATTTGATCCCACAAATGATAAGAAAACCTAACAAACTTTCTTACAACATTCTTTTCCTAAGAATATTCAAACATCTACCTATCTGTGGCCAGCCTCACATTTCCCCTTCCCCGGGTTGACCATGTGGTTTTCCAAAGGTTCCCCCTGTGCTTATTCATCCAGAGTGGGCCACGCTAATACAGGAGGTGTGTTACTGGCCAGATCAGGCGAAAACGGGGGGGGGGGGGGCCTAAAACAAGAGAACCCAATGCAGTCACATCTGTTTAGTAAGCTGTAATATTTAAACATTTTGGCTTGAGGTTTAATACTGCTATAAGTTTTTTCTTTCTGTTATTTCGTTTTTAAAACCCAAATGTTTTAACCACTTCGTTACCGAGCCTGTTTTTCAGATTCAGTGTTTACGAGACTAAAACAGTTTTTTTTGCTAGAATATTACTTAAAACCCCCAAACATTATATATATATTTTTTTCTAACACCCTAGAGAATAAAATGGCAGTCATTGCAATACTTTTTGTCACACCGTATTTGCGCAGCGGTCTTACAAGCGCACTTTTTTTGGAAAAAATTCACTTTTTTAAATTAAAAAATAACACAACAATAAATTTGGCCCAATTTTTTTATATATTGTGAAAGATAATGTTACGCCGAGTAAAATGATACCCAACATGTCGCGCTTAAAAATTGCGCCCGCTCGTGGCATGGCGTCAAACTTTTACCCTTAAAAATCTCGATAGGCGACGTTTAAAAAATTCTACAGGTTGCATTTTTTGAGTTAGAGTAGGCCTAAGGCTAAAATTATTGCTCTCGCTCTAACGATCGTGGCGATACCTCACTTGTGTGGTTTGAATACCGTTTTCATATGTCGGCGCTACTCGCATATACGTTCGCTTCTACGCGCGAGCTCGTCGGGACGGGGCGCTTTAAAAAAATGTTTTTTTGCTTTTCGCATTTATTTTTAGTTGTTTTACAATTTTTAACACTGAAATAATTTTTTTAAAAAAAATTATCACTTTTATTCCTATTACAAGGAATGTAAACATCCCTTGTAATAGAAAAAAGCATGACAGGTCCTCTTAAATATGAGATCTGGGGTCAAAAAGACCTCAGATCTCATATTTGGGCTTAAATGCAAAAAAAAAAAAAAAATTTTGGAAATGTCATTTTTTCAAATGACAAAAAAAAAAAAAATGTCTCTTTAAGAGGCTGGGCGGGACTGACGTTTTGACGTCACTTCCGCCCAGCAGAGCTATGGGGGACGGGCGAAGGAGATTTTTCCTTCAGTCTTGTCCCCGCTCAGCTGCCGGATGGTCGCGATCCCCTCCGCCGCTACCGACGGCTCCGGTAAGCGGCGGAGGGCGCGGGACAGCGGCGGGAGCCCCTCTCCCGCCACCGATAACGGCGAGCTCGCGGCGAATCCGCTGCGGAGACCGCCGTTATCGTGTACAGGACCGTCGGCACTAAAGATGGATACCTCAGTTGTGGCAGCAGCTGCTGCCGTTACTGAGATATCCATCTTTAAAAACAGGACGTATTTTGACTATGGGCCAGTAAGCAAGTGGTTAAAGACAAAAACACTGATCAGAGACCTGCCATCATAAATTAGGTTTTTGTGACAATAACCACCGAAAAAGGTTCAAAACATATATGCTTCAACAGCAACTTAAAGTCAGAAGTTGCAGTTTAACTTGCATGTGAAACGCTTTGACTTTATTGGGCACTAATTTATTTGTGGGTGTGTGTGTATTGGTATTGTACATTTGGATAAGGTTTTTTTTATGATTATGTTCCCTGAGACCTTTTTATCACATTTGTATAATAAAAATTTATATTTGGTTTATTTTGGTGTTTTTATAGAGTGTTCTGTTTTTTTGGAAGCACATTTTAAAGTAGTTTTTGTCCTGGGTAAACTTCTTGCATGGATGGTGCGCCCATCAAAAGACAAGTAGTGAAAAGTTTGGTTTCAGTACGTAATTATTTCCTGACATTTTATTTTTACTTTTCTCTCATTTTAGTTAGTTTTTCTTATAGTACTTTATGATTTTATTTTCTAGGGACCAGTTTTTCTCCACAAGAAAATTCCCATAACCACAGTGCTCTTCATAGCTCAAATTCACATTCTTCTACTCCAAGCAAGACATCTGATTCTGTAAGTGACATTTTCAGGACGCAATGTAACATTTAAGTGATTAACAAATGCTGTTTTACTTATAGTATATGTATAGCCAAATTTAAAACTCTTTTTTTTGTTTTAGATAAAATAGGAGATGAGTAAAAACCCTTAACTTTGTGCTTTTTTTTTTCTCCTTTTGGGAGACTGTGCATTTGCTTCCTGTCCGAGAGATACAACGGGAAATGAGAGGGAATCTTTTCTAAATGAGAAACTCCTTTTTAGACTGGTCACAAGAGCAATTCCTCTTTTAGAAGACGTTACCTTTTGTTTTCTAGTGCACCATGACTACGCTAAATTAAACAATGTTTTGCCTTTAGATACTTTAAAGCCGACCATTGAGGCACTTTCATGCAAAAAAAAAAAAAAGCCTGAAAAGCTGCTGAAAACCGCTTCCCATTAATATCAATACTTTCAGGCTGGGGCAGTGAAAGTCCTGCAAGCAGGATTTTTGGAGTGCTTCAAGCACCCATCAAAATGCATGGGAATTGCTTTAAAAGTGCTGCAAAATAGTAGTCATGTTGACCGTAAAAGAAAAGTGTGCCGCCAAAGCATTTGAAAAACGACTCAACATTTTATGGCCAATTTTTGAGCGCCTCAGTGTAAAAGGAGTCAAAGCCTTCCATCAGTGCAAGTGAGTTTTGAATGCTATAGTACTTGCAGAAGTAACTATGCAGCTCTATCGCCCAGGCGAGCAGGCAGCACTTCTTGTTCCTAGTACCTGCCTTCTGTTGACAGTAGGAGGGAGCAAGATCTGGGTGTCCAATTACAGGCAGCTCACTGCTGAGATCTCACAACATTGGCTGGTTGTAGTGTCATGTAGGTTGCTCAAGGTCTTGGGGAGTGAATCCACTATATTTCAGTATAGCAATATTGTGGACAGTGGAAGCTTGCATTTATTTTTTTGTTTTGAAAGCTTTGCATTGTCACATAATGAACATTATGGATGGATCAATAGATATTTTAGGATGTTTGCATTTGTGTACAACTCTTACTCACCTCTATGCTAAGCACACACTGTTATTTATCAGGTCAAAGTAGTGCAGGGACCTTTTCTGAAGTCGCAGTCACTTCAGTAGTGGTATAGTTGGAACGGCTCAGAGAGGCATGACACTTCACATGTCCTGCGACTTTTGGTCCCACAAGTCGGTTCTAAGTCGCACGGGTGGCAGAGGAGCCTTACAGTCGGTGTAGGCAGCTTGACTAATCTTGCATAGTCGGTGCAGGTCTAGATTTCTGTACTTGCTGCTGTGACCCTACGCTCTGTGATTTGCCACCAAGCATAAAATAGGGTTTGTGAAGTATAATGAAGGTGACAGAATAATATTGTGGATCTGTTAATGTGCTGTATACATTTTTATTACACAGGATTAATATAGTGCCAACAGTTTGAGCAAGTGCTTCACAATATAAGGGGGGGGGGGGGGATAATACAGCAACACTACTTTTCAATACAAGAGGGTTAGGAGGGCCCTGCTCCTGCAAGCTTACAATCTAATAGGGAGGGGCTGGTTCAACAAAAGTTAACTGAGGGATGAACTGATGGGAGAAATAGAAGATTTAGCTAATGGCTGAAGGCAGGATAGGCTTCCCTGAAGATATGTGCCTTCAGGGATCGTCTAAAAGTGGGCAGAGTAAGAGCCCGACAGATTGGGGTAGTGAGTTCCAGAGGTTGATAAAGGCCCTGGCAAGGTGGGTGATGTAGCTCAGGGCGGTTGTAAATGGCTTTGCATGTTATACATTGGGCCAATGGGGAGCCAGTGGAGGGATTGGCAGAGGGGCCTTGGGCCTTTCTGTTTGGGTATCAGACATGTTATGTTATATGCATGCTGGGTGTTTCCTTATGCACAGGGCTGGAAAAGAGTGCTGAAATGATTGGCTTGGTATAAACAAGAGCTTAGTGCTATGACTTTTGTTCTCTTTGGTGACTCCTCCAGGCAGGCCGCCTTGCTTGTGATTGTGTTATTGTAACTCTAAAACAGAATGGTGGGTTGCATACAGAATTAAATTTGAATCCATACTTTACATATATTACACCTAGTTCTGGATAACACGGTTGAGATTTGCATACCTTTTATTCTTTGCAGGCTTATGAACCAGCAGATGATTGGTCAGAGCATATCAGTTCCTCGGGCAAAAAATACTATTATAACTGCAGAACAGAAGTGTCCCAGTGGGAGAAACCGAAGGAGTGGCTGGAAAGGTCTGTATTTGATCTCTACCTTCACGTTGCTATTACTTCTATTGTATCATGTTTTAGGTTTGTCACTATGCTGCTGGACAAATAAAAATGTACCCTTATTCCTCGCTTTGAGAAATGTAGAAGTTGTTGCCTTGCTGTACAAGTTTTAGTGACCAGTGGCTAATGTGACTGATCTATTAGTGCTGCAATCATAACTGCTTTCAGTTATATGTGTGGCACTTGGTTTGTGCCGAACTCCTGTGGAAATTTCTAGTTTCTCATTACCTTAAAGTGGTTGTAAACGATCACCTTGTAAAACAACCCACTCAGTTTGAAATATAATTTTGAAAAAGCTTGTGCTTTTTGTGCTCTTGCACATTTTTATTGAGCTTCTTTGAACTTTTTTGATTATAAATTATTTTTTTTTATTTCACAAACCCTCCCCTTAGCTCATACAAAAAAATGTTGTGCTTCCTTGAGCTTTTTCACACATTTTTGGGCACACATGCGTCTTTTCTGTTCTTTTGATTATTTTTTTTTTTTCTGCCTGTAGGGGCATATGGCTGTAAACTTCTGAAAACGATACTTTTTTTTTTTTGTGCTCTCCTGCTTAGTGTGGTCAGATTTAATAGAAAGTAAAAGTGAATGGAACACCAGGAATTTAACGCCAAGGAAGCCTACAAAGAGAACAGGATACTTATGTATACAAGTTCATGGTACATTAGGCACATATCAGGAATATGAAATGTTGGGGTAAAAAACGCTTTAAGGCTGGGTTCACAAAAGTTTGGCTGCTGTTTGCAGTCCAAAGTCCAGTGCAGTTTTGTTCATCAGTTCAGGTGTGAAATTTTACTCAAAATCACACAGGACTTCTTCTTTTTTTTTTAAACTGTGGCCATGTGAACCGGAAGGCAGTCCCATTCACATGTTATGCGAATTGGCTGCAGTTAAAAATGCATTTCCAATTGATGACTGTCTGTTTCTAATTTAAAAGTAAATGCAAATATATCAGTGCTCTACCTTAACCCCCCTCAACCACAGCTGCGAAATAAACATCTGAATATTATGAAAGTGGTAGTAAAGGTGCTTTTAAAAATATATATATATATATATATATATATATATATATATATATATATATATATATATATATATATATATATATATATATATATATATATATATATATATATATATTCTGCAGGTAAGCCTATAATGAGGCTTATCTGTAGGTACAGTAAATTTACTTTCGCATCGCCGATGTTATCGGCACACTGCGCTCTCAATGCCACGCTGTCCATAGAGCCGTGCCGCGGCTTCTGCGCACTTGCGTGTGATTGGCTGAGCCATGATGTCGTCACTTCAACAGCGGCTGCCCATGAACTTGGAAGGAAGACTGGGTAAAGATGGAAGCCCTGTCAGTGGTGACAGTGCTCCGTAGGAGGGCTTAATTTTCAGGGAAGTGTTTCATAATGTGCTAGTATGCGATGCATGTTATGACATTAATTTGCAGGGAGAAAAAAATAATAAAAATATATATATATATATATATATATATATATATATATATATATATATATATATATATATATATATATATATATATATATATATATATATATATATATATATATTTATTTTTTGTTTACTACAGCTTTATTCAACATTTATAGGTAGGGTTGTCCCGATACCACTTTTTTAAGCCCGAGTACAAGTACCGATACTCTTTAAGTGCTCGCCGATACAGATTACCGATATATTTTTTTAAATGTCATGTGACAGTTTCTCAATGCACAATACAGATTAGACGGCGCGGACGGGCACTAAAATGCCATTCGGGAAGGCTGCCTGCAACGCCCATCCTGGTACTCGTTGCATTTGGCCGCATAAAAACAGCAGCGGCCATCTTGTTACACCTAGCTCAAACTATATGGGCTGGGTGTAACAAGATGTCCACTGCTGGCATACTGTGGCAGAGTGCAGGGTGTACGAAGATGGGCGTCTCTGACTGTAACACAGTCACTTCCGCGACCAACTGCGACGGCCCCGGTCGCCGATCCCAAATGATAATGTGGCTGCGCCCTGAGCTCCGCCCGCTGACCCATTCCAGAAATCGGCTAAGGCATCGGGAGTATTTGTGAGTACAAGTACTAGCGCAAATGCTCGGTATCGGTCCCGATACAATACTAGTATCAGGACAACCCTAATTATAGGTAACTTGCAGCACTGCCCATAATTAGGTAAAAAAAATAAAAAATTCATATCAGAGCACTTAATCTGTACAAATAGAGTGCATTAAATCAATACATCAACAGAAAATTCTGTGCAAGTGCTTGTTCACACTTGACTAAATTTTTGATGCTCAACAAACGCTCCTATAGCATTAGTATGGGTGTCAGACAGGCGTCAATGAGCTTTAGAATGAGGCATTTTACAAGCGATAAAAACGCTCCCTAAACGCCCTATGTGCGGTTTTGTAGAGTTTGAGTATTAGGGCGCATTAAAACTGCTCCACAATGGAAAGTGACAGAAATAAAGAAATTAACGCACCACAACCATACCAAAACCACGCCGAATACGCCTGCCAGAGCATTTGTGAAGCGTTGGCATGGACTTGAATGGGAGGCGTTTGAAAGGCTTTAAACACCTCCTAACTCGACGTGAGGCTTCAATTTGAAGTGACGCTAACGATTAGTGTGAACAGCACAATGTGCTGTTTATATTTTGTACATAGGCGTGTGTTTAAGGTCTGACAAACGCCTGCGCTTAATGCCAGTGTGAACTCAAATCAATAAAGATGCATCAAATCTGTGCATTAATAGTCCATCCAACAAACCAGTGAGTTTTATGAAGGTGGTAAAGGGGGGTGTATATGTCGTAGTTCTCTGATTTCAGAAACTGAGGTAGGCATTTGTAGTTGGTTACCTGCAAGCACCTGTAGTTGATGGCTATCGATGTACGCAGCTGGTATACTGGTTCTAAGATCACAGCTCTGCTGTTTATAATGTTGGAACAAATAATAGGTCATTTCTGCAATGTCCTGTGAGCTCTTCCTAGAATCTAGCAGGGAATGTGAATTTTGGTTTGTTTTACGTTCCTTTTTATTTTTACTGTCCTAATGAAGTATTATTCCTAGTGCTGAAAACATGTAACTGATCACACGGTTACTCCTTACTTTCACAGGGAACAACGCCAGAAGGAGTCCAGTAAAGTGGCAGTTAATAGTTTCCCCAAAGACCGAGACTACAGAAGAGAAGCAATGCAAGCCACAGCTACGGGTGAATTTTTAAGCTTTTTTATTTTTTATTATTCTTTGTAGCAGTTTAGTTTTGTGCTTGAGAAGTTGTTTATCTTTTTTAACACTTATTATATGAGTGACATGTTGCCCTGAGGTTCTGTTTGGTTAATGTTTTCTTTTGCTAGTTTTTACGCTGCTGTACAAATGTCTTGACAGAGCACTTGAGCGCTACAGTATGTGCTATATATTAAAGAAAACATTCGAGCTTGCTGACAAAATCTCAATTTATGTTAGAACTGCATTGTTACTCATAAATCTATGGCTATGTGAATATCTCTGACCTTTTTTTCCTGCCATATTCTAACAATCTTCATGGTAGATTTATCGTGCGACATCTTTTTTACAAAATTTGTAGGAGTGAAAATATTGTACGTTTTGCTTTTTGCTGCCTTTGCAGCAGTCCTCATCAAAATTGTTATGCTAGTTTCCACTTCTGGAATTTGAAATTTGCATGTCTTAACCACTTAAGCCCCGGACCATTTTGTTGCTAAATGCCCAGGCCAGGTTTTGAGATTCGGCACTGCGTCGCTTTAACAGACAATTGCGCGGTCGTGCGACGTGGCTCCCAAACAAAATTGGCGTCCTTTTTTTCCCCACAAATAGAGCTTTCTTTTGGTGGTATTTGATCACCTCTGCGGTTTTTATTTTTTGCGCTATAAACAAAAATATTTTTTACTTTTTGCTATAATAAATATCCCCCAAAAACATACATATATATATATATATATATATATATATATATATATATATATATATATATATATATATATATATATATATATATATATCTTGCATTGTAGTGATTTGTTTTAAATGCTACAGAGTTCATATTCAGTGCTTTATTTTTTTTTCAATGTTTTCAATTTGTAATTATTTGGCGATTTGTTACAAACCTGAAACTTTTGCTAATCTTTCCATATAATTTTATGTGTGTTCTGAGTTGAACTATGCTATCCCTTGAAGTGTATAGCGACATTGTGTTTTTTCAGTTTTAGATGAAGCAGGGAAATGCTGTCAAATTTTTATTGCCATCTGTGTCCCTGATGTGTCTTCTCTGTTGGTCCTGAAAGTAGTTGTCACCACTGACTCACCAGGCCAAAAAATGAGGGAATGTGCAAGATTGGTGATGGAATTTAAGGGCTGGCTGAGTCACTTACTGGCTTCCTGTAGGTCAGAAATTTTAGTGGCGAGATCTTGCCTCCAGTGTTCAAGAACAAAGGTTTTTCAACGTCAGCCTTCAAGTACCCCCAACAGGTCATGTTTTCAGCCTTTCCGTTTTGCACAGGTGATTTAATCAGTTTCACTGCCTTATTAATTGCTACAGCCGAATCATCTGAGGGAAATCCTGAAAACATGACCTGTTGGGGGTACTAGAGTTGAGTAACCTTGTTCTAGAACACTAAGTTTGTGGCCATTTTAAAGCCAAGTAATGTTTTCTTGCATGCTTTATAATGTATGACTGACTAAGTAGGATCTCTAGCAGTGTGAAAAGAACCGCTGTGCACAGGCTTTAATAGGGGATAAAGGTAGAAGTGGTCCAGCTGAGATCTCTGCATTATATACAAGAGACTTATTGGCTAAAGTTTGTAGACACCTAGGAGTTGCTGAACATCATGTTCCAAAACCTTAGGAATTGATGTGAGTTTGCTTTAACTCTTTGGGAAAGGCTTTCAACAAGTCAAGATTTTTTCAGTAAGTCTGTGGGAATTTGTGCCCATCAGCTAAAAAGCATTTATGACCTCAGATACTAATGTTGGACAAAACAACCTAGCCTGCAAGTGGCTTTCAATGGTGTTTTAGTGAGGTCTGGGCACTGTACATGAGTTTCTCTTGACTGAACAGGTCAAGCCATGTGTTTATGGAGCAGACTTTTTGTACAAGGGCACAGTCATCCTGGAACCAAAAGGGGCCTCCCCCCCATACTGTTGTCACAAGATCTAAAGGCTATAGTTGTCTAAAAAGCATTTGTGTATTATAAAATCATCGGTACCCCTCACTGGAAACTCCCTGAACTCAATAACTTTGAGGGATGTTCACATACTGGACAATTTATAAAAATCCTGCTACTGAATGGTGTACAAAAGGCCCCCTGCCACTGAAGGGTGTCACTACACACCCTGGGAGGCAAAAAATAAAAAACCCAGTGGTGATTAAATGCCACCAAAAGAAAGATCCTGTATATAAAAAATATATATATAAATTGCATTGCATGATCACTAAATTTTCATAAAGAGCTAAAAGCTGAAAATTGGCCTGGGCAGGAATTGGGTGAAAGTGCCCGGCAGGCAAGTGATTAGAGTGGCGTTCAGTCTTTGAGAGGTGGCAAGTAAGAGCAGGGAATAAGTGGAAAGCTTTCCTATATGGACCAAAGGTACAAGGAGACTCCTATTTTCTAGTAAGGAAGTTTTAGAACCCCTCCATGTGAGATTTCTGCTTGCTTCCTGTTCAGGTTGTTGGCTGTCACAGATGGTAGAAAAGAAAAGTCCATCTCATCAGGGACTTTGGGCTCATTTACACCACGAACATTGGGTTATGTTGCTCAGTGCAGTCCAAATGCAAGGACAAGACAGTTTCTATGGTGTTGGTACACAACAAGCCGCAGTGTGCTGAAGCAATATAGGATAAGTTACATTTTTATACTCATTCCTCCATTGGCAAGCAAAAAATAACCACCCATGCTCAACAATATGCTGTAGTTTCACTGATGCACAACTGATGAGCGCATTCATACATCTTATACAGTCGTTGGACACAGCTCTCCTTGCTTTGTAATAACTACAGCGGTGCAATCAGAGGGAGTGTTGCTGGTTGGGGAGTATTTATAACAAAGTGGGGGATGTGAAACCACTGCTGAGGCAGATTGCAGCAGTCTTTCCCATGGTTTCCCGTGACTTATTGGTTTCACTTTTTGTTTAACTCCATCTATCTGACTATAAGAAGCCATAATTGCTTTTAGAAACTGCCTTATTACCATTTGGACTTGCATTTTACTCAAACTTTTGTTTGTCTTTAAGGTTAAGCTGAATTAATGTTTGTTTTATTTTTTTCCCATTCATGTTCATATTGCCAATCAGTGGATGAGAAACATTCCGGTGACGCCAGCGGCATGCTTCCACAGAACATTTTGTCTCAGACAAGCCGGCACAATGACAGAGACTACAGACTGCCCAGAACAGAGACTCACAGCAGTGCAGCCTCAGTGCAGCACTCTATTAAACCTGTGGTTCATTCATCTGCTGCCTCAAGCAGTGTTTCCTCTAGTACTTTTACAGTACAGCCTGATCACCCTCCTCCAAAGAAGTCATTTGATGCAAATGGAGCACCAACATTGACAAAACTGCCTATCCCCACATCTTCCACCCCAGCACAGAAATCTGACAGAAAAGGTGAGTTGGGAATTTTATAGGGGGTGTTTTGGTTCTCTTTGTTATAAATGTTCCAATTACTTCTGTCAAGGCTATAACCTTGTCTAAAACTATCTCCTTGTGTCAGTGTAACCTTCTAATATTTGAAGCGTCTCTTGTGCCTAATATGTTTATGGCAATTCATACCGGTTTGTTGGATAAGCTAACCCTACCTAGAGTCACATGGTGCTGGCCAGACCAAAGCATTGTCACATTGGTAATGTGCCTTTAATTGTAGAAAAGTATAGTTATAAGCAATTTGTGGAGGTGTGCGCTTGCTGTGGGTTGATAGAGGCTAAAGGCATGATCAGACTTTCCGACGGAATTGTGCGATGGCAGGATGTTGGATAATCTGACTGTTTGTATGCAAATTTTTGGCAACAAATGCGTGGTGTCTGATTATCCTATCGTGTGTACACAAGTCAGTCAGAAAAAAATCCAAAGTACAAACACTCATGCTCCGAACCAATGCTAACTATAAGACAACATTAGCAGAAGTTGCCCTAAGGGTGGCGCTAAAGAGCTGAAAATCTACGTAGTTTTTTTTTTTTTTTTTTGGCCATCAATTCTTTGCTGTTTGTATGCAATACAAGATCATGGCCAACGCCCTTCGCACAAAATTCCACGACTTTCTCTGATGGATATCCGATCGTGTGTATGAGGTTTAAAGGGTTGTAAAGGTTTGTTTTTTATTTTCTAAATGGGTTCCTTTAAGCTAGTGCATTGTTGGTTCACTTACTTTGTCCTTCGATTTCCCTTCTGAATGTTTTATTTCTTTGTCTGAATTTCTCACTTCCTGTTCCTCCCCAGTAAGCTGTTCTGGCTGACTAACCCCCAGCCAGAATATGGGGGCAAGCTTACTGAGGAGAAACAGGAAGTGAGAAATTCAGACAAGGAAAAAAAAACATTTAGAAGGGAAATTGTAGCTTAAAGGAACCTATTTAGGAAATAAACAAACCTTTACAACCCCTTTAAGGCTGGCCATAACCGGAAAACAAATTTCTTTCCTGCAACCACGATTCGATTCTCCGCTATCTTGGAGTCCACAACTCGGTCCAGGAAGTAGATGCTTTTCCTGGATGATACCTAAACAAAGATGGCATTGTCCTTTTGAACAGAACAGTCCATAAAGGCTTTTTTGGGGGAGTAATGTGATGGGTAATAAATACCTATGTTACCTCTCCCACTGTAAAAGCGGCTGAACACTCCTATGATAAAGGGGAATGACAAACTGTTGTGCTTGCTGGTTCCTCCTGCCAACCCCCGACTTCACTGCTGGGAGACAGAATATTTACCCCCTAAAGCATCACTTTCTAAATACAGTGGAACCTCGGAATACGCGCATAATCTGTTCAAGGAGAATGCTCATAATTCAAAGTACTCGCATATCAAAGCGAGTTTCCCCATAGAAGTCAATGGAAACCAAAATAATTTGTTCTGCGTTGACTTCAATGGCATGCAATACCGCATGTGGCCAGAGGTGCGGGGCACTTGAGACCCTCAAACACCCGTAAAGGCCTGAGGATAGCTTGGCTGAACTCGGATAGGCTCAGGAACAAAGTATTTCCGAGCATTTCTGAATGGCTCCGGTGCCCGCACACCTCAGGCCAAACGCGATACTGCACATCGCTTTGGCTTGAATCCTGCTCGTTTTGCGAGACAACACTCGCAAACAGTCAGGATTTTTTAAAATACAGTGCTCATATTGTGAAACGTTTGTTAACCGCGTTGGTCGCAATCCAAGGTTCTACTGTAGACTTCAGTGGGATATTCATCATAGGAGTAGTGTTCAAAAGTGGGAAAGGTAGTTTATTATTTGTAAGGAAAGCTTATATTCGAGGTTTCAGTTTTGTTACACCACACTTAAGCCTAACGCCGTTTTTACTTTAGTTTTGTGCCAAGCTGGCCCAAAAAACTATTCTGTTAAAGTGGATGTAAACCCAATTCATGAAATTTAAGCTGGGCACAAATATCTGCAGTATTTTATTATCTCTCTTCAAAGAGAAGTCCTGTAGCTCTCTACTGACCAGATCCTCTGTTATCCGCCTGATAACTCCTGAGAAATTCTTGGACACATCAGATAAAAGCAGCCTGACATTTTTGTCCGGGGAGGTTGCTAAAATAGATTAGCAGGGAAGCAGGCCCTATTACAAAACGGCTCGGCAAGTCTCTGCCTATGATGAGGGTGGGTGTGGGCCTTTCCTCCAATCAGCAATTTTAGCTATCTTGGCTGTATACCCAGACATCACACTCTGTGTTAAACAGGAAGAGAAAATTTGCTAATAAGATCTGAACATTCTAAACCGTATATAAATGTGAAGACAGCAGATATACATATAAAACCCATGTAGGGAGATTTGGTTCATGTGTGTTATTATCCGAGGCTGTTCACTGGGTGAATGGACGGTTCTGGAAATTATATGGGATGTTTCGGTTTTGCTGCTGAAACAATCGTTTTGCGCCGATTGCTGCTCAGCCATTCACAGGAAGTCCTTTTGTTTTTATCAATAAATGTAAGGTTTTCCTTTGATTTGCTGAGGTTGAAATTGCGATGGCTGAGGTGAAAAAGCATTCAGATGACAAGTGGAGGAAGCCTTGTTATTCATTGATAAAAATACAAGACTTCCTGTGAATGGCCAAGCAGCTCTCAGCCTGACTCTGCTCTACTCTGGCAGCAGATGGGAGGTCTCTGTACCAATGCCAGAACACAGCGCTGCATTACTCTATGTAGCTGATGCATGCAGTTTACAGTGCTGACAGTGGTCACAGCAGTTGGTAAAGCAAATGGTTCATTTGTGCCAGCTTGGCAAGTTAACCCTTTTTTTGTTTTCGTCTTCTTCTTAAATTAATTGAATTGCAAAGTTTTAGAATAAATAGAATAAACTGTTTACAAGCCTTCCCATTGTCAGTATACAAATACAGAGCTGTAATATTTAGTGTAGCATTTTAACACAATCCGCTCACAGCCTGTGTTTAATTCGCAAAACCAAATGAACCATTTAGTGGTTGTAAACCTCTAAAATTAAAATGAACTAAGCACATACTTCTGTAGCATGTACTTGACTTAGTCCTTTGCACCCAGTGGTGATTTCTGTCTCCCCTCTATCTGCAGTAGGCACTTCTGACAGGTCATCATGACACACCACAGAACCCCTCCAGCACACAGAAGGTGATTGACAGCCTCAGCTGTGCATGTTTCCCTATGAGACTGTAGAGGGGGGGGGGGGATGTCCTTTGCCCCCACTTAGGTCTCTGTATTACATTTGGCTCTCTGTGCAGTATGTGACCTCAGATCCATTCCCTCTTCCTGCTGGAGCTGTGGAATAGCCTTTGACATCGTGTTTGAGAAAGCTGTAGAGACGCGATTGCTGCAGATAAACAGGTACAACTTGTGTAGGAGTATTTTTCATCTGTTTATCAACTGATGCTGGTCACTTCAGAGAGTACTTTACCACATTGCTAGACTTCAAGTGGTTATACCAGGCTGATGCCTGCAGAGCCGATAGTCGGTTCTCTTGTAAAAGCAATCCTAGTGCCTCCTGCTGCCTTCATTGAACTCTCCCATCCCACTGGGACGCTTGATCACCAGCCAGCGCTTCTGCCGGCTGCTCATTGAGACTGACAAAGACTGGAACCGCTTTGTCCGTCTTTATGATATAGGGAACTGGAAGTGATGACCTTGCATTACTTTCAGTTTACCCTGATGTAATAAACTGCACCATTTTGAAAATGAATAGCATTTGATCACACCGATCTTGGTGTTTTGAATGCTTTTAAGGGCAGAAGAGGGATTTGGGATCTTAAAGTGGTTGTAAACCCACTTTGCAAAAAAAAACGAAAATCTGCAAGACAAAGGCATAATAAGTTGGTGTTTTACCTGTGAAGGCTTTTAAAGCTTTGCCTATGGACAGTAAAAAGTACGTAGTTTGTCTCCGTTGCATGGGCATGCACTATTTTAAAGTGTGGCATGTTTGGTATTTAATCGGCGTACTTGTACAACTTTTACTGGAAAATTGGATCATGTATTTTTTTTCCCATTAAGATTCAAAGTATTTTTTTCCCAAAATATTGCATTTAAAATGTGTTGCACAAATACGGTGTGGCATAAAATGCAACTGCCACCCATTTATTCTCTAGGGCCTCTGCTAAAAAATTTATGTTGGGGGTTTTAAAATAAATTTGAGCAAAAAAGATTGTTGTAAACAAAGTGCCATAAAATGTCTGGAGCTTGGTGGTTTAACCACTTCCGGACCGCCGCATGTACATTTACGTCGGCAGAATGGCACGGACAGGCACATTGGCGTACCTGTACGTCCCTGCCTAGACGTGGCTGGGGGGTCCGATTGGGAACCCCCCCCCCCCTCCCCCGTACATGCGGCGGTTCCCATGGCTTCAGGAGCGATCCGGGACGACGGCGGCGCGGCAATTCGTTTATAGCCGCCCCGTCGCGATCGCTCCCCGGAACTGAAGAACGGGGAGAGCGGTATGTAAACACGGTTTCCCCGTGCTTCACTGTGGCGGCTGCATCGATCGAGTGATCCCTTTTATAGGGAGACTGGATCGATGACGTCAGTCCGACAGCCACACCCCCCTACAGTTGTAAACACACACTAGGTGAACACTAACTCCTACAGCGCCCCCTGTGGTTAACTCCCAAACTGCAACTGTCATTTTCACAATAAACAATGCAATTTAAATGCATTTTTGTAAACGCTATAAATTTTGCGCAAACCAATCGATAAACGCTTATTGCGATTTTTTTTTTTATTTTTTTACCAAAAATAGATAGAATACGTATCGGCCTAAACTGAGGAAAAATATTGCATTTATTTCAAAATTGTCGCTCTATTTTTGTTTATAGCGCAAAAAATAAAAACCGCAGAGGTGATCAAATACCACCAAAAGAAAGCTCTATTTGTGGGGAAAAAAGGACGCCAATTTTGTTTGGGAGCCACGTCGCACGACCGCGCAATTGTCTGTTAAAGCGACGCAGTGCCGAATTGTAAAAACCCCTTGGGTCATTTAGCAGCATATTGGTCTGGTCCTTAAGTGGTTAAAGCGAAAAGTAAACATGGAGTTGGGCTTTAAACTGGAGCTACACGGCACCTGAGCACCACAAACTGAAAAGGCCATTTTGTTTAATTTTTTATATTAAAAGAAAACTTCCACATCAATCCATGTCTCCATGCTTTATATTTTGCCGAGGCTCGCTTTGAGAAACATCCCCCTGGCATTTCTGATTGTGGCCATCTTGAGTAAGGGATGGATGATAATGGCATTTCTGCCCTCAGCTCAGGCACGAGGGGGTGCTTGGCCGAGAAAGCCCCTCCTCCCGACACATGGGATGTATGACATCATTTGCCCAGGAAACCAGGAAGTAACTGAAAAAATTTAAAATAAAAAGTTTGAAACAATTAAATTTCTATTGCTATGATTAATAATAGTGGTGGTTTGAGAGAGTGAAGTTCCATGTAATTATTTCAGCACATTTAGTATGCACTTTTCCAAGACAGGAGTAAGAAGAGAGCAGGGACTTAAATGGCAACTGGTCCACTAATAAGTATTTTGTGTGGCAAGAAGTTGTATGCGTTTAGGAATTTTGAAGGTAGAATTGCTGTTTACTTTATCGGATCTTCGCAATGTTTAGCATGTTTTAACATAAACTTATTCTGTTTTTTTCTCTCTTCCTTACTACAGACTCTGTATCTGATAAAACATCCTGTACCACCCCTTCCACATCATCTGCTCCTGGACTAAACCCTTCTGCTGCTCCCCCATCCTCTTCTACAGTCCCTGTGTCACCGGTGCCACAATCACCGATTCCTCCGATACTGCCCGACCCAAACCTCCTGCGGCAGCTGCTCCCTGCCTTGCAAGCCACTCTACAACTTAATAATTCTAATGTGGATATATCCAAAATTAATGAAGGTATGGGCTGAATTTTTTTTTTTTTTTTTTGCGTCTAACTTGTGTAGTAATGTGTGGATGATTGGATGCGTTGAACTATGATGAGTTATAGCATAAAAACCTGGAGAGTGGTATTAACTTGAATTGTTTTAAATGCCATTCATATTGCAAGAGTTGCATATGGACATGGGCTTTGGCAGCTGACAGATGTGGGAATTAAAATGTAAATGTGATCCATGATTCTGTTACTGCCTGCGTCTTGCCAGTGCTAAGATTTTTCTTGGATTAGGTTTAGTCTGCATTGCAGGCTTTGCAGAACCCAAGTAGACCTTTGGCCTGGGCAAGTTTTTATTTATTTTATTCATTCATTCCGGTTAGGAGACAAGGCCTTCTCTTGGTCACTGCCTCTCTTGCAGAGTACAGTTAGTATATTCACATTAGTTGGGATTTTTGAAGTATATGCATTCAACAGAATGTGTTTTCTGTGCTTTTTCAGATGCATTTGAGTTTTATTTTTTATTTATGTTAATAGATTTTCTTCAGTTGGATGTGAAACTGGAGGTCAGCACGTGTGTGTTTTTTTTTTTTTGTAGAAGCTGCAGCATGCTGAATATTCAAGACCCTGCAATGCATCGTTCTTATGGGAACAGGCTGCACTAACCTAAATTGGGCTTTCAATTACAATACAGTTTGGCAGCAGTTCAAGAGCCGAGTATCGCATCTGAGTCCTTATGTGAGCAGATGTAATCATGTGCTCTGGCAGATATCCCACTGTATCCCAAATGGTAGACACCTACACACTCTTCACTCATTGTTGTCCAATGTACATGTATACCTCCAACCACATCTCAATTGCGTGACTGCAACCCATGTTCTGACCTCGGCCAATGTGACAGTAGAGCAACACGCTTTACCTAATCCTGAACCAGTATTTCATGAACCCGTTTCTACCATGGTAAGCTACAGTACTGTACTGCATTGAGTGCTATATTCTATGCCTCTGTGCTTCCTGTTTGTCCCAGGTTATGCACCCAATGTTAACTATTCTAAACTGGGCTACTTTGTACCACACTGTACCCATCACCTTTAAAAAATGACCAACTGCTTCCTTCCCTGTTTTTCATTGTCTTGTGGGACATCAACCTGCACCCTGTTTTTACCCAGGAGGGACATGCACCATTTTATTAAGTACTTCAAGAGCACATGGTGTCGGTCTGAAAATGCACCACAACTCATCCAGTGTCATCTCCTATCCGGCAGGGTTGGGTGTTCTCCCTTTACCACAAGTACTCTTGAGAGGCGCTGTTTCACTGTGCTGACCACTGAGATTGAGCTATACTCTTCATACGTAGCGGTATAAATGTTGAACATCCTAGTCACAGTATCAGGAGCAGTCCTTTTCCTTTGTATCGAGGGAGGAATCCTTTGCAGCCATATGTTTACAGGGTAAGCTCTCAGGGGTTCTCATTAGTTTGGGATGTAAGGAGGTGCTTTCTCCTTTCCCTATTTCCCTTTTGAGGGAGGATGAGGCATCTGAGGAAGTTGGACCCCTTTTCACACTGAAAAGTTTTTTTCAGGCGGTACAGCGCTAAAAAACGCACCGTTATACCGCCTGAAAAACTCCTGCCCAGCAACCTCAATGTGAAAGTCGGAGGGCTTTCACACTGAGACGATGCGCTGGCAGGAGAGAAAAAAATCTCCTGCAAGCAGCATCTTTGGAGTGGTGAGAGGAGCCGTATGTATACCGCTCCTTCCCATTTAAAACAAACAATGGGAATCCAGGGTAATACCGCCCGCAAAGCGCCTGTGTAGAGGCGCATTGCGGACGGTATTGACCGTTTATCGGCCGCTAGTGGGGGTTAATACTGCACCGCTAGCGGCCGAATCCCGCGGCAATTACGACGGTATAGCGCCGCTATTTTTAGACTGCATCGGTTCATTCGGAAAAGGTAGGAGCCGGGCATAGCGGGTCCTACCTCCGCTCTCCCCCCTGACAGATTGAGGGGGGAGAGAGAACTGGACGGATGGGGGGGGGGGGGGATGTGCAGGAGAGAGAAAGAGGGGCGGGGGGGCAGGAGAGAGAAAGAGAACTGGACGGACGGGCAGGAGAGAGGAGGGGGGGCAGGAGAGAGGATGGGGGGGGGGGGGGAGAGAGAGGACGGGGGGGGGGGGGAGAGGGAGGAGGAGGAGAGAGAAATGACTGGACGGGGGGGGGGGGGGGACTTGCAACTCCCCTGCCTGCCCAGGTATCGGGAGAGGCATCGGAGCATTTCCCCGAGTACAAGTACTCGAGGAAATGCTCGGTATCGGTACTGATACTAGTATCGGTATCGGGACATCCCTATTAACGATAGGTCCACAAGTCTATATGACTTGTCTTTTATTGCTCAACTTTTGTACACAAATCTTGAGACTCTCACTGGACATTTTATGAGTTTACTTTCTTCACTTCACACATTTACTTTTGTTCTTTTCCACCTTATGTCCTTTATTTACACACATCATGTGCACTGACTTTATGATGGGATACTATGTGTCTTAACACACACATATATGTAATCCCCTCATACACTATAGATGGTTTGCACCATGGTTTATTCTTTCGTCTCTGCTTTTTATATGCACTGGTTTTGTGTATATATGCACATAGATTTTATTTTATTTAATTGACTGTTTTCTTCACGTGTCCACACCCGCATGTGATGGCTACGGCTGCCGATTGATTTGACCATTGGCTATTTTGGACCATGTGAGTTCTTGAATGAGTGTGTGTGTGTGTGTGTATATATATATATATATGTATATATATATATATATATATATATATATATATATATATATATATATATATATATATATATTTGGAGTACATTTTATTAAGTTTTAGCTATGACTAAGCACAAGACCTGTGATTTGTAGTGCTTTTATCCTTTTCACAAATAAATGCAACCGTCAAGGTTTTTTAAGAGTGCGGCTGTCCATATATTTTACTATTTTTACGATCAACTTTTGGTCTTGCCATTCAGCATGTACGTGGCTCCCAAGGTTTTCCTCTTTGGTTCTGAGGTTATTCAACACCTCCCATTGTGAGATAGTTAAATAAAAAGAATATACAACATCCTGCACAGATGATACAAGTCCTGGATACAGGTCCTTAATAGGTTCAGCTGGATACTTCGTCGGCCTTGGTTCTGACTTGGTGCCTGGAGTACTTTTTTTGTTTAGTCTTAGATTATATAGCCCAAGCAAAGGTACTGCTTTCACAGAAGAAATACCTGTCTATAGTTGGAATCCCTATTCCTCAGGGCTTGGACTTCAACCGCCATACTGTCAAGGCAGCGACCCTAAGGCAGGATAGAAGATTGGAGCCTGTGATAGCAACTCTTGGCAATCTGGAAATATCCCATGGCATGTCTGCATACCATGTTCTTGGTGAAGCCAGTGTAAATGAAATCGCTGCAATGCCCTCCTCCTCTATCCTGCTTAACAGATGAAGGATGAGCTGAAAAAGAGAGAAGGTACAGATCGGTGATCCCAAGAATCGCTAAGGCATCTACGGCAAGGGCCAGAGGATCCCTGGTTTGGGTCACATGTATGTCCATTTGGTTGTTGAATCTGGATGCAAAGAACCTGTGGTGTGTTTCACCCACAAAACACTGAGATCAGGTTCACTTCTTCCTCAGTAGCAAAGCCGCCCTATTGTAACTTGGTTTTAATATGGTATACAGCGTAAGGATTCCACTGTGGCCACACTCCTAAAACCACCTCAAGATCCCGACAGGGGAAGGGGGAGCCATGGCATGTTCATCCTAGTTGCCCAGGTCCTGGCTGCACATCTAAGACTATCCAGCGCCACACTCGATGTGAAGACGCCCATGCGCCCGAGCCAGCTGGTGCTGCTCTCCGAGGACACAAACCCACGAGCAGGATACAGGGGGAAGAGAATGAGGATGTCATACAGTTGCCATGACAAGTCTCGGAGGCATGGCCTGATTGGCCTCCTTCCTCAAATCACCTTTCTCCTGTCAGGATCTTGGTGGTTTTAGGAGTGCGGCCACAGTGGAATCCGTATGCCGTCTCCATCTTTACACAATGTGAGTTTGACCATTGTAGTGTGTTTTTAACTTTACCATAATAAAGCAGAGTTTTACTAGTGCGGCTTTGCGCTCTCTTGTGTTTCTTCAAGCATATGATGCCTGCAATTTGACATCAAGATCTTCTGGGAGAGACCGTAATCCGGTACGGGAGGAGGAGATGAGGATTCTGAGAAATACTGATTACAAATTGATGTGTTGTCTCCAAAACACTGCTTGAGGATTGACATGGAAAAATATTCACTGGTATCCATCTGTACTTGTATGTGGGGAAAACGGGTTTGTTTTCATTTTCGTCTTTTAAAGCGGAGTTACGACCCCTCCTCCCTCCAAAAAGTTAAAGCCTGCAGCTACACATACTGTAACTGCTGTATTTTAATATTGGGACACGTTCCTGTCCTGGAGTCCAGCTTGTCATCACTGCAGCGGATGTTTGAATCGGCTGTCTGGTGCTGCCGCCACCATTGCCAGTAAGGGAACTCTGCAGTGAAGCATTGCAGCTTCACGGGCAGGTCCCTACTCGCAAAGCTTGCTAAGCTCTCTTACTGGCCCGTCAAGCAGGAAGGGAGGAGGGAGCTGGACTTTTGACGTACCTCGCCACGGTGAGGTCCAGTGAAATGTGTGTGGAACTTTGCTTTAATTCAGTGTAGGGTGTTTTGCTAGGTTTCACTTTTAAAAGGTGAGAGACATAAGTGTATGAGTCTATGAATCTGCTGCTGTGGCTTTGCTGCCATCTAGTGGATGGATTGTATGACACTTTGTAACAGATTTTATATCTCCAGCATACAGCAAGTGATTTTCTTAGACTGCTGCATTTTTCTAAAATTAATTTGATTGGTCTGCCGGTAATTCGTGTGTATAACACTGGATACGGAAAGTAAAATGTAACCTTTGCAAGGATTAGCAGTTACCTTCAGGTTTTATGCATAGTTAAAGTAGAACTAAAGGCAAAACTTTAATTTTGGTTAAATTAAGGAAGTGTTATAACCTCCTGTCGGTCTTTTGCCCTCTGTGTCCCATTTAAGACACCTTTTTGTCCCATAGTAAAAACAGGAAGTGAGGGAATCCCTGGTTGTCACCAGAGCTGATTTCCCTGCTGGAAGTTTTCTTCTGTCTTCCTGTTCTGATGACATCACCAAAAGTGAAAGGAAATCCCAAACTTTGGGTTAAAGGTATACCGGACAAATATGGCAAGTCTTCAAAATGGGGGGGGCGGACAGACAGACGGCAGTATTAACCTGTCAGCAGGTGTTGTCCCTCTCCAAGCTATTAAAGTGATTGTTAAACTTTGATTTTTTTTTTTTATTAAAATGAACATGTTCCACTTGCCCGCTCAATGGTTTTGCATAGAGTAGCTCCGATCCTCTTGTTGGGGTCACCCCACCAGTGCTCCTGGCTTTAGTTCTATTTTGCTTTTTGCTCAATGTGTCATGACTGTCCACTGAGAGCTTGACACCGCCAGAAGAAGCTAAATCTATTTTCTCATAAGCACAGACTTGGTATCAAAGCATCACTTGCCTGACGAAGAGGTCCTGTGCGACTTCGAAACGTTGCTTTTTTTTGTGATCGTTTCTATGCAATACATTTTTTGGGACGTTTTTTAAACGATCCTTGGTGTGCTGGCGAATATGTCTACTTGGTATCAAAGCAGTCACCATTCATGCAGTATGTTCTTGTTTGATTACTAGCCACCTTTCTTGCTTGCTGGAACGGATTGGCTATGTGCGTGCATGCATATCAAAACAAGCACGGACAAAAAAATCTCAAATCTGCTTGCAAGGAGGAGGTTTCTATAAAACATTTTTACAGCTTTGTTAAAGCGGGGGTTCACCCCCAAATTTTTTTTTTTAACATTACATTTAGCCGAGTTGTCAAAATGACAATCGGCTGTTTTTTTTTTTCTTTTATCCCCGTACATACCGTATTTTCACCGCCGCTTCCGGGTATGTCTTCTGCGGGACTGGGCGTTCCTAATTGACAGGCTTCCGACTGTTGCATACTGCGAGTTGCCGAAAAAAGCTGAAAGTCGGTGCGCAGGCGCCGTATAGAGCCGACTCGCAGTCCGGCTTCTTTTGGCAACTCGTGACGCGCTGTATGCGACGGTCGGACGCCTGTCAATTAGGAATGCCCAGTCCGACAGAAGACATACCCGGAAGCGGCGGTGAAAATACGGTATGTACGGGGATAAAATAAAAAAACAGCCGATTGTCGTTCTGACTACTCGGCTAAATGTAATGTTAAAAAATGTTTTTGGGGTGAACCCACGCTTTATTAACCACTTCCCTACCGGCCCATAGTAAAATGACGTCCACAAAGAACCTCTGCCGTTCAGAGTGGACGTCATATGACGTCCTGGGCTTTGTGGGGGGGATATCTCAATGATGCCTGCAGCTAGAGGCATCATTCAGATATCCTTTTCTTGTGCCGGCGATTCTGCACAACGTAAGAACGATTATAGCGGCGGTTCCGCCGCTAGATCGTTCTTAGAGGCGGCGGGAGGGGACATCCCCCCTCCCGCCGCCATCCGGTGCTTCTCCGGGCTCTCCCGTGCCATCGGGGGCCCAGGGAACGAATCGTCCGGCGCTCGCAGGAAGCATAGAGATGACTGGTGACCAGATGGTCACCAGTCATCTCTATGACCGTCGGAGGACCCGGGCGCGATGTGATGACGTCACGCCCGGGTCCCCGTAAGTAAACAAAGCCGCGATTGTGGCTGCTAAGCAACAGTAAACATGAGATCGGTGAATTTTTTTTCACCGATTTCATGCTTTCAGGCCTGGAGGAGAGATGTGGGGTCTTATTGACCCTGCATCTCTCCATAAAGAGTACCTGCCACACACATTCCTATTACAAGGGATGTTTACATTCCTTGTAATGGGAATAAAAAAAAAAAAAAAGTGTAAAAAAAGAAATAAATATGTAAAAAAAAAAAAGAAATAACAATTTTTTTTTAACGCCCCTGTCCCCAGTAGTTTGCGCGCAGAAGCGAACGCACACGCAAGTCCCGCCGACATATGTAAACGCCGTTTAAACCACATGTGAGTTATCGCCGCGTGCGCTAGAGTGCCAGCAACAATTCTAGCACTAGATCTGCTCTGTAAATCTAAACTGGTAACCTGTAAAAATTTTCAAAGCGTTGCCTATGGAGATTTTTAAGTACCGAAGTTTGGCGCCATTACATGAGTGTGCGCAATTTTAAAACGTGACATGTTGGGCATCTATTTACTCGGTGTAACATAATCTTTCATATTTTACAAAAAAATTGGGCTAACTTTACCGTTTTGTTATTTTTTTAATTCATGAAACAATTTTTTTTTAAAAAAAAGGCGTTTGAAAAATTATTGCGCAAATACCGTGCAAAATAAAAGGTTTCAATGACCGTCGTTTTATTCCCTAGGGTGTCTGCTAAAAAAACATATATAATGTTTGGGGGTTCTGTGTAATTTTCTAGCAAAAAAATTATGATTTGTACATGTAGGAGAGAAGTGCCAGAATAGGCCCGGTATGGATGTGTGTATAAAAGCCCTGTATGGAAGAGGTTAAACTGCGTCTTTTTTTTTTTTTAAATCTGAGTAATATGTGGCTTACCCATGAATAACCCTTCCTACTACATCGTGTGTGTGTGTGTGTGTGTTTTTTTTTTTTCTGAGCATCTGTTGGACTAACCTTGGTGTCAGAACACAATAACTCAGTGGGGAGATTGCTGTGGTAACATCAGATTGTTAGTACAGGATCTCCTCCCAAACTTTTTTTTTTTTTTCTCAGCCTGCTGGGTTGAATGGAATAAAAACACACTACTAGTGTTTGTACCAAGCTTTAGAAAGTAGGCCAGTGATTCCCGGCAGCTACTTAATTTACATAGGTCGCTGGCCACCTTTTTATACCCTGTTCTGCTGGTTTTGCTGCAGAAGGCTATAACACCGTGGGAATACGCTCCAACATGTTGGGTGGAGTGATTTACGCACTGCCATACAGTGTCAAAACATCATCCTGCTGCTGCTCTTACAAGAGCCATGTGGAACATTTTTCTTTGATTTGTTCTTGCTGCCTACAGTGATTTTGGGCACAGCAGGCCGTTTGACCTTCACCTTCTATCACAGGGATATGCAATTAGCGGACCTCCAGCTGTTGCAGAACTACGGGTCCCATGAGGCATAGCAAGACTCTGACAGCCACAAGCATGACACCCAGAGGCAGAGGCATGATGGGACTTGTAGTTTTGCAACAACTGGAGGTCCGCTAATTGCATATCCCTGTTCTATCGGCTTTCCAGGTTTATTGAGTTCTTGAAGCTTTCCCACCTTCTCATGTAGAGCTTTAAGATTACGATTCAAACCCCCTCACGATCATGAAACAGCATTTCCTTGATTCAGTGCTGAAGCCGATCTCTGCTCCTCAGTGGACCGCTGTCAAAAAAAACAGGCAGCCTGCCAAGTTTTTAACAATATCGCGTAGGTGGAGAAACATTGTAACATTTGGTTATTTTAGATCAAAGGAATGAAGTTCAATCTGTAAATGAGGTAATTTTAACCACTTAAAGCGGAGTTCCACCGAAAAGTGCAACTTCCACTTTAAGCACTCCTCGCTCCCTTACATGCCACATTTGGCATGTAATTTTTTGGGGGGAGTGGGGTACTTGGATTTGACAGGTACCCAGTACCCCCTCTCTCCCTGCAATCTTCTGGGACATGTCACAGGTCCTAGAAGATTGCCTGGCCACTGAAAAGGAGCAGGGCGCCACCCGGCTGTGAAGCCGCAAGCTGTCACAGCTGGATGCCATGTTTTTAAAAATAAAATAAAATATAATTACTTTAATGAATCAAAAAAAAACTAAACCATAATTTTTTTTGTGTGTGAAAGATGTTACACCGTGAGATTTGTGATCTTCTACGCGAAAAAATGAGTCGTTTTTTTAGCCAGAATCGTGCAGCTCTATCATGTTGCCTTATTTCCACGTTGAGATTTCCCATTGTACCGGTGGGCCCCACCTGCTCAGGTCCAGGGCTCTGCTTTTTGGAGTTGATCTTGTCCTTTGAGTCCCCTTTAGCTCTCTGATGCACTTGCCCCTTTTGGTTGCAGCCTCTTTTCTATCTGAGTTGCCTGTGGCCCTAGCAGCTTTCATCCACCAGACCTAGACACTGGTTCATTTGCTAGAAGCTCTCCTCGCTCACAAGTGTCTCGTGTTGGTTCTTATGCGTAGGGTACTTTGACATTGGCAGATTGGAGAGATTAGACCAGCTTTTAGGTTCCCATTCAGGGATATTCACTATTTATGCTAATGAACATTTTTTTTTTTTTTAAATAAATAAAAAATAAATCATTCCACCAGTTGGTATGGTAGTTCTGGTTAAGGTTCTCTTTGGGCGATTTGTCTCTTCGCATTGTGACTGTGGGACAGGAGGGGAAAGGCAAACGTCCCCAAAGGGATAAAGATGGTGATTTTTTTTTTTTTTTTATTATAACTGAATTTTATTTTAACCACTTGCCTACAGGGCACTTTCACCCCCTACCTGCCCAAGCCATTTTTCAGCTTTCAGCGCTGTCACACTTTGAATGATAATTGCACGGTCATGCAACACTGTACCCCTTTCTTTTGATGGTATTTGATCACCTCTGCGCTTTTTTATTTCTTGTGCTATAAACCAGAGAAGAGGGACAAGTTTGAAAAAACTAGATTTTTTACTTTTTGCTATAATATCCAATTTTTTTTAACACATTTTTTCCTCCGTTTAGGCCGATATGTATTCTACATATTTTTGGTAAAAATAGAAATAAGCATATATATATATATATATAGATATATAGATATATAGATATATAGATATAGATATATATAATTTTTTTTTTTTACTAGTAATGGCGGAGGTCTGCGATTTTTATCGTGACCGCAATCTTGCGGCGGACACTTTTGAGTGAGTGAGAAACTTGTAAAGCGCAACACATGCGAACTGAATCGCCTCTGGGCGCTGTTTCCATTCCATGGGTAAGGAAAACCCCTTGACCTCAGAAGAGATGGGTTTTAATCTTTCTCCTGAAGGCCAAGTGGTCTAACTCCAGTCGAATGGTAGTTGGTAGCGCATTCCACAGCCGAGGTCCGTGGACTGCAAATCTTCGATCTCCTTTGGACTTGTATTTGGCTTTGGGTATTTGGAGTAGGTTTTGTTGTGGATCGCAGAATGCGATTTGGGTTATGGGCTTTTATTTTTTCCGCATAGATATTGGGGGGCATTGCCGTGAATACACTTATGTATTAGGCAGAGTGCCTTGAAAGTGATTCTGTCTTTTACTGGCAACCAATGAAGGGATCTCAGTGAAGGTGAGATTGATTCCCATGGTTTTTTGCCAGTCACTAGTCGAGCGGCCGTATTTTGAACGACTTGCAGACGAGTGATTTGGTATTTGGGGAGTCCAGTCTGGAATTGATGATCCCACTACGACTGCAATGTCCTCTTTCGGGATAAAGGGGACGAGTCGGCGTAGAAGGCGCAGCAGATGGTGGGATCCGCTGACTACTGACCCTATTTGTGGATCCATTGTCATGTAGGAGTCAAAAATGACTCAGACTTTTGACTTTGGTGCTAGGGGGTGATATTTTTACCCTGAAATGGGGTCCAGGTAGACGCGGGGTGACTTTTCCGGTTTGCGTGAAACAGGAGAAGTTCTGTTTTTGAACCATTGAGCTTAAGATAACTGGATGTCATCCAGCCATCTATTAGAGCGAGGCATTTCTCTAGTCCAAGAGAATGATCCTTTTTGTTGCAGATGCTGAAATACAGTTGAGTGCATAGGAGTGGTAGAGTAACTTCTGGTTCCTGATGATTTCAAAGAGGGGGCGGAGGTAGATATTGAACAATAGGGGTGACGAGGGAGATCCCTGAGGGACTCTGCATGATACCGTACGTTTTTCAGAAGCGAAAGATCCCAGTTTCACCGTTTGTGATCGGTTTTCCAAGAAGGAGGAGAACCAGAGTAAATCACCTTTCGCGACTCTGGCCACTTTAGCTAGCCTAGCTAGTAGTAGTCTATGGTCTACAGTGTCAAATGCCGCGCTTAGGTCCAGCAGGATCAGGAGACAAGATTCTCCATCTGCGGCCTCTATAACGTCATCCCATATTTTGACAAGTGCCGTTTCTGTTCCGTGACCCGGACGGAAGCCTGATTGGAACGTGTCGAGTAATTTATGGGTGTCTAAATGCATTTGCTGTTGTTGTTGCAGTTTTGACACATTTTTAGGACCATTCACATTTATACAGCGATCCCTGCTAAAAAAAAGAATGGATTACTGTATAAATGACTGGCAGGGAAAAGGGGTTAACACTAAGGGGCGATCAAGGGGTTAAATGTGTTCCCTAGGGAGTGATTCTAACTGTGGGGGGGGGGGGACTGACTGGGGGAGGTGACCGATTGGTGTCTCTATGTACAAGGGACACACCATCGGTCTCCTCTGCCTGACATGTCGTTGATCGGTGTGTTTCCACACAAAGATCCACGGTCATGCTTAGTTACTGGGCAGTTGTGGGTGCCCGGCAGACATCTAGTGGCTCGGGAAGGCGAAGACTTCATATGACTTCATATTATGGTAGCATAACTATGGGTGAGCAGCCATGTAAAAGTAACTTAAACCATACAATAGTAGTTCATATATTCACTCAACCCTCAAAATACTTTACCCCTTTAACTACAGGAGAGCTATAAATACATTTTAGTACCCACCCTGTGCTTGTATGTGTGAGCCCTTGTGATGTATGCGCAGAGAAAGATCGACCGATTTAAAAAAAAAAAAAAAACTTGATTCAAGTTCAGTTATACCCTCTTACACTGGGGCACATTGCAGGCGCTATAACGCTTAAAATAGCGCCTGCAAAGCGCCCTGAAAGGGCTGTCACACTGGATCGGTGCGCTAGCAGGACGGTAAAAAAAAGTCCTGCTAACAGCATCTTTATACCGTTTTGTGGGTTTTAACCCTTATTCGGCCACTAGCGGAGGTTAAAATTGCCCCGCTAGCGGCCGAATACGACGGTGAAGCGCCGCTAAAAATAGCGCTTTACTGCTGACGCCCCAGTGAGAAAGGGGCCTAAATAATGCCAGAAGTACCACAACTACTAAATCTCTTGCATTGATCTATTTTTTTACTAAGGTTAATAGTTATTGTTTATATGACTTATTACTCTAAACCTCAGCACAGTGGATATGACTTATTACTCTAAACCTCAGCACAGTGGTTGAGCAATGAGGGGAAAGGTTTGGGACTTTATATGAAGCATGCAGCCAGGGAGATAACACGGCAAAAATG
Organism: Rana temporaria; assembly: GCF_905171775.1. Classification (NCBI taxonomy): domain Eukaryota; kingdom Metazoa; phylum Chordata; class Amphibia; order Anura; family Ranidae; genus Rana; species Rana temporaria. Next base: position 54,229,807 of record NC_053493.1, read on the forward strand.
TGTCTGGCAGGTACATAGTTAGAACTGTACACGTTGCATAAAGGCATAATGCATGACCACAAAATACAATCAATAAATATTTCATACAAAATATAGAATAACATGGTAGTATAGTAACATATTGGTTCATATTGTAGACCTCATAAAAGACCAAACTCATTATTGCATGACCTTGTTTAATTGGTACAATATTGGTATCTAGCAATGTAAACAAAAAGGGCATCCAATAGCTTGACGCGTTTCGTGGCTTCTGCCACTCTTCAGAAGATGTGGAATAGGTGTGTATAAAAAATATAAAAAACAATTACTAAAAGTTGAAAGAATGTTAAAATGGTCCTGTCTATAGCGGGAGAAGGAGAAAAAAACGAATGGAAAAATAAATGCCCAATACTACTTACAAATATGCTTAATATTCCGGGCAAAAGCATGGAGGGCTGAAAGCCAGCCAAAAAGATAATCAGCCCCGGGAGCTGAGGTGGAATAACCCCAGAGCACAACAATGGAAACCAGTAGGAGGCAGCAGTCCCCAGGAATGAACCTACTTTTTGAAAATCAATGCATGTGAATCATGTCAACATGGCCATCTATAAAAAAGTGTAAAATAAAGTATCAACTCGAAAATGGAGGTATGCAGTGAAATAGCTAATATACTAATGCTGGGACCAATCAGTGGTAAGCTTTGCCTAAATATAGGGCAGGTATAAGGTAATAAAAGTAGCATAATGTGAATAAATGGTAAATAAGGTCAGAAACCAAACACCAAGGCAAAAGTATGAAAACAGATAATAGGAAAAAGGGGGAATAAAAACTGCCAAAATAGTTACCTATGCTTCCTCAGTGATCAATGTGTGTCCAATAGTGCAGTGGCCACAGGGAGTGTCTGATGCGGCTGGGGGGAGTATATATACTCCAATGTGATTGTGGTGTATCCACTGACACGCTAGCGGCCAATTGGAGGAAAGGCGCCAACAGCCAAGCAGAGCATACTGTGGCTAATTAGGCCGTCCAACTAGCAGCACTAGGGCCGTTGGTTTGAATCCCAATCATGGCGCTTCCTGCACAAAGTTTGCATGATATCCCTGTGCCCCTGTCTAAATTGTTCCTAGTATGTATGAATGTGAGTTGGGGACCTTTTTAGATTGTAAGCTCCTTGAGTGCATGGATTTGAATGTAGAATATGTATGTAAATCGCTGTGTAAGTTTGATTGCGCTATATAAGTACCTGTAGTAATAAGTACGTTTTTCAGTTCTTACAGCTGCTGTGACACAAGCCTCTTTACAGTCAATACTTCACAAGATCATCACCGCTGGGCCCTCTGCTTTCAACATCACTTCTCTAATATCCCAAGTTGCACAGCTGTCAGCACAAGGTGAGCAATCCCTGCAGTGTGATACTGTTAAATTAAAATATAAGATTTTATGTCAAGGGTCTTTAATCTTTTCTGTCAGGTACGGACCTGACAGTGGGGGGTTTTACACATGCACTTGGTGGCTGCCCCTGCTTGGCTGTGTGTGTGTGTATATTTGACAAGCCAGCTTTCAGATGGAAGTCATGACAGCTAGGCAGCTGCCTGATTGTTTACAAACAGCTGTGGTAAGGGCTGTCCCCGCCATGCTTAATTGGATTGTGGGTGCAATGCTGGTCCCCCTGTATGATGGCAAAAAAAGTGTAAAAAATTGCACAGCTGAGTTCTGTCCAGTAATACCATAAAATTATGAAAATGTCCATTACAACAGATCAAATTGCTGTGTCAGTATTGTATAAATGCCAAACTTCTGCACAGAATTTGTCCACAAGACAACTATTAGTCGTGCACTTTTGGCCTTAAAAGCAGAACGCTATATGTGGAAGAAAATGAACACTGCACATAACCCTGTACACACCATTCCCACTGTGAAACATGGTGGTGGCAGCATAATGTTGTTATGCTTTTCTTTCACAGGGACAGGGAAGCTGGTCAGAGTTGATGGGAAGATGGATGGAGCTAAATACAAATGCACGGCACACTTTTCACTTTTATTTTTTTTTAAAAATTGGAAAACAATTTATCGTTTTCCTTTCACTTCACAATTATGTGCCACCTTATGTTGGTCTATCACATAAAATAAATTAGTTTTTGGTTGTAACATGACAAAATGTGGAAAATTTCAAGGGGTATGAATACTTTTCCAATGCACTGTAAGTCGCTTTCAAGTAAGTGCATGCTTTTGGATGATGGGTTTAGTACTTTTCTGTGAAGTTTTAATATATTTTGAAGAATTAGGTAATGCCTGAAGGCATGCACAGGTCTACTTTAATGCACCCCTCCCCAGAAGTGAATTGTCGTCTACGGTGCTCCCTCACTGTTCATTAGGCTGCAAGAATAAACATTAACCCAGTAGTTGTGAATATGAAGTAGTAGATGTGCCTACTATCATTTTTTTTTACTTGGGTAATTGGCGCAGTGTTGTCACGTGGGATGAGAAGCCCCCCACCTCCTCTTAAAGTGGATGTAAACCCAATGTCACAATGTAGAGTATAAGATTTCCTATCATCTGTGCCCAGTCTTGCCACACAAAGTTATTCCAGCTCTGAGCAATCCTCTTTTATTGTTCAGTGAAAATGAATAGACTTCCAGATTGGACATGTTTATCATATGTTATGTTTATCATAATATGAGGTGATCCACAGTATAAAAACTGAGAAATCCACCCCTCCCCCACATAACACATCCTGGTAATATACAATGACCTGTGGATCACCTCATATTATGATAAACATAACATATGATAAACATGTCCAAGCTAGATATGTAAATAACCTGTCACTCAAAGCAAGGAGAGAGGAAAGGACTTTGTATTTAGACAGGATTTTATCTAGAAGTCTGTTAATTTTCACTGAACAATAAAAGAGCATTGCTCAGAGCTGGATTAAAGGAGTTGTAAAGGAAAAAAAAAATTGCCTAAAATTTATGTCTGCAGGGTAGACAGACAGAATAGTGTAATGATTCTGTTAAAAAACAAGTAAATGCCTATTAAATTCCTTCATGTGTATCACCTCCGGCATTCTAGTTTCTGTTCTCTCATTCACTTCCTGGTTTGTGTCGCTCGTTCATGTAAGAACTACATTTCCCAGTTTGCATTGCGGCACGCCCTGTAATTCACACCTCCTTGAAGTCTCTAACACGTAGAGAGCGTCCTGCCGCACAGATGTAGTTCCCAGGAGGGGGTGAGCACGTTACTGACCACCGCAGTAAAGCCTCCCGTCACGGTGGTCAGTAAAATCAGACAAGCAGGAAGTGAACAGAACAGAGAAGAAATAGAGCAACTTCTGAGCAAAAACGAACAATGAGGAAGTGAAAAGAGGAATGTCTGCAGGTAAAGGATGCTTATTATGAAAAAAAATGTTTTCCTTTACAACCCCTTTAACTCTGTGTGGCAAGACTGGGCACAGATGATAGGAAATCTTGTTCTCTACATTGTGACATCAAATTTTTTTTTTGGGGGGTTTACATCCACTTTAAGCTCTGACCAGACTTGCATTTACACTGTGCTTTATTTCCTCGCAGCTTATCGCGGCAGCAGGAAATAAGAGCAGTCAGTGTTCGCCTGGCAGAAAAGCTTATCAAGTCAAAGCAATGTAACAAGTGTATTTCATACTCAAAACCTTTTTTTTTATATATATATAATGGTGACCATGGATTAAAGCTCTGTTGGAGAGATTCCTTCACTTTCTTTCTGGTGGAAAGGTGTTCACCCCAGGATAGGAAGTGAGGGAAAATATCTGACAGAGCAGTTAAACCTGACAAGAATGGCAACTTTTCTCAATTTTATCCCTAAAAGTTTGCGGTAGAGATACTTTAAATTTTAAGTGAACTTTTTGCTAAATTCTTAAGTAAAGAAAAAAGCTTGTGCCTCTTTAGT